>NC_133461.1:12987500-13288500 GCF_048565385.1 Saimiri boliviensis | reverse complement strand
AACTATGAAATTCATTTAAATTCTTGGGACTTTAGTTTCCTCACTTAGTTATTACTAAGTGACAGAATGCTTGTGAAAATTTAATGAGAGAACATTTGTAAAACCTCTACCGTAGTACCTATAATAAACAGTATTTTCAATGATCCAGTAAGAATATTACATTTTATTTTTATGTATATCTACACATATAGCCATGGTGGTCATATTTGTCTTGCTTGACCTTTCTAAACTCTCTAGTGCCTATACAAGTGAGTTTTCAATTTTACTATTTATTATTCAGATTCAAAGGTCACAGACTGCAAGCAACCTTGATCGTTGCTTGTTCCATTTAAAATAAGTATGACTAAAATATAAATTTAAGTCCAAATATCACTAAACTTGATTCCAATCAAGAAATATTCAACTAATTCAATAAAGAACATTATTTTCTTTTTTTTTTTTTTTTTTTTTTTTTTTTTTTGAGACGGAGTTTTTTTTGCTCTTGTTACCCAGGCTGGAGTGCAATGGCGCGATCTCGGCTCACCGCAACCTCCGCCTCCTGGGTTCAGGCAATTCTCCTGCCTCAGCCTCCTGAGTAGCTGGGATTACAGGCACACGCCACTATGCCCAGCTAATCTTTTGTATTTTTAGTAGAGACGGGGTTTCACCATGTTGACCATGGTTGGTCTCGATCTCTCGACCTCGTGATCCACCCGCCTCGGCCTCCCAAAGTGCTGGGATTACAGGCTTGAGCCACCGCGCCCGGCCAAGAACATTATTTTCAATTTACTTCATGTGTTTAAATTAAATTCCAACTTCTTTAAGCAGAAATAAAAATAGGGCAATGGAGCCTGTTTTGGCGTATTTTCATAAGAAATAAAAGCCATTAACCAAACTTATGTTTGTTAAATTACTCATGTCTCAGGACGCTGTTTCTGTTACTCATACAATGACCATTTCTTTCTAAATCAGAAGGTCAAATTTTGGTAATGTAAGAAATTATATCATCCTCAGCTGATATCTGGTTCATAGAGCATCATATGTTTTCATTTCTGGTGTAATTTCTCTTTATTACATATGCTGTAGGATTAAAATAGATCTATGTATCTTTCACCTGAAAACTTGGTTGAGTTTGAATTATTCATTATCCCTTTTCAGCAAAAGCAGGGCAATCGCAAGACCACACAGGTCATGCTATCTAGGGACCAAGAAGCATAGACAGATTTGCTCTGAGCTTCCTGCCTACATGGAGCATGACCATGGTGTAAAAAGCATTGTGAGAAAAACTTACAGACCTTCTCGGGTGGAAATTGCTTTGACATACAAAACCAAACCTTAAAAACTAAAAAACGACGTAAGTGGTCTGCCCTTATTCTAGGTTTCACTTTTCTTGGTTTCAGTCACCTGCAGTCAACTTCTGCTATGAAACTTGCCTCGGTCTCTGATTCTGCCTCATGCGGCTCAGTTGAGTTCTTTTGAGGAGGCAAGAATTGAAATTGCTGCAGACCCATTCAAATTTGCTGCTAGTATTGCTACAAATAGTCAACTCCAGTTCAACTTGCCACCAATGTTTGCAATCAGATAA
The DNA here is from genome assembly GCF_048565385.1 of Saimiri boliviensis. NCBI lineage: Eukaryota > Metazoa > Chordata > Mammalia > Primates > Cebidae > Saimiri > Saimiri boliviensis. The sequence continues at coordinate 13,286,936 of NC_133461.1, read as the reverse complement.
TGCCTCAACAAAACAACACAGAGCTAAAATGCAAAGCAGTTGACTCCTTATGTAGCAAACAGAAATTTACTAAACATATTGTAATTTGTCTCTCTGCTACTTTCAACATTAGGGACATTGACTTTTTTTTTTAGGCCACTATTACTAAAATCTGATCTGTCCATAGAAGCCTTACCCTTCCATGCATCAGAGTGTTATAAGTGAAAAGGGTAGATTTCCATGTTTTCGAAATAACCCTTCCACTTTTGCTATTTGTTTTTCCTAGTTCATTTTTCCAGTTTAGTCAGATACCCCTCCCGTTTGGCTTAAATAATCATTTGGGTTTTGCTATTTGTCTTTTTCCTAATTTGGCCAGTTTAGTCAGGTGACCCCCAGCTCCTGCCTAGTTGCTGATATCCACTGCAGTAGTTGTCCTCAAAGGCATGGACACTGTCTCTCTCAATAGACATGTTAGTTTCTAGAGGATGAAGATAAAGGTCCCCTACACCCAGCACAGTGCCAGAAAAATAAGAGAAACTTATGTCTTTTTGATAAAATAATTCATAAACAGGCAAGTGAATGACTGAACGTCTTAGCATTTAAAATGCTATCTTCCTTTCAGCTAAAAATCAAATTCTATAGATCTCTTAAATTCATTCTTTCTTGGCCTTGAGATTACAAATGTTTCCCAAATTACTGGAAGAAACCTAAGATAATGTATTTAAAAACTGAATTATCTAAAGACATGGATGAACCTGGACACCATCTTTCTCAGCAAACTGACCCAAGAACAGAAAATCAAACACCGCATGTTCTCACTCATTGGTGGGTGTTGAACAATGAGAACACATGGACACAGGGGTCTGTCGAGGAGAAATACAGGAGGGATCGGGGGTGGGGAGTTGGGGAGAGATAGCATGGGGAGAAATGCCAGATATAAATGATGGGGAGGAAGGCAGCAAATCACACAGCCATGTGTGTACCTATGCAACAATCTTGCATGTTCTTCACATGTACCCCAAAACCTAAAATGCAATTTAAAAAACCTGAATTATAAGAGCCTTACCTTAATTTCTCTTTTCTGTATGTTTCTTGTGCTAGGTTTCATCCAATCTGAACCAGCTCTTTGGCCAGGATTTTATTAAGCCACTTTACCAATCTTTTTATGTGACAGCTTAGGAAAAGCTTTTCATCATTATTAGGGTAAGGGAGCAATAAAATAATGGACTTTTCCCCAAGGCAGATAGTAGTGCACTGCCTTGGGGATTGTTCGTACATATCACACTGACTTTACATTTTAAGCATCCAACATGGTAATTAGGTAGTTTTATGAAAATTTCCTTTTTGCCATTCTTTTTGTGTTGCTACTGATCAATTTGAAATACACTGCTTGCATTTTAAATGGCTCTTCAAGTATGGATTTGACTTTTTTTTAAGTTTTAGGTTTTCAAGTTTTGTGTCTTTGTGAACAATATCAAGCATTGATATACACAGACCAGACCATCCAAATCAATTAAGTCCATAAGGAAAAGCGAATATTTCTTTTGTGATAAACTAAGAAGATCATTTTTTTTTGTTTCTCATGTTTTCTAATGAAATACATACAATATAGTATAAAGAAATTTGTGCCAGGATAATGACTTTAGTTCATTAACCTGAGCTCTGGGCTATTCTTACACATGCTTAAAGTCTCAGCTAACCTCCTCAAAAATACTTGAAGGGATAAAACTAGCTGTAAAAATTTAGAGTGAGAATTCATTACTGCATTATGTATAGTTAAACCCATTTAGCAATATATCATCAAGTGTTAAAAATAACGGAAACTAAATGACACTTGTCAAAATAGGTTTTTAAAAGAATATTTACTTAATTGCTTGTTTCAAGTTTAATTTTTTTACCAAGTTCATAATAAAAAGTAATTCAATATATTTGGTCAGTAAAATTAGTTTTCCACTCCATAGATGTGAACTGTTAAACACTTATTAAGTTTGATGATAAATTTAGAAGTTCTAAAAAGTTTTTTAGACATAATATTTTTTGAAATCATTTGATAAATGGTAAGAAAACTTGAATATCCATTTCTTTCCCTTTACTTTTGACCAAAACAGCCTGACAGCTTGATCATTTCCTTTGGCCTGACTAAATTTTAGACAGGGTTTTTTGTTTGTTTGTTTGTTTTCTGACTCTAGGCTCCTATCTCCCTTTCCTTGAAAACATTTAATTTACAAAACTTATTATTACAAATCCTTTCTCTGCCCCTCTAAAATATAAAATCATCTGTTGCTGTTTTTACAGTTCAGGATTTTCTTTCTCATTTACCTGGAATCCATCCCTTTGGAATGTAATAACCAAGACAAAATCCCTATCTTCTGATCCCTGTGGAAGGGTAGGAGCCTAATGTCATGAATGACAATTAGTAAACACAGATGGCCTAACCACATTGACCAAGCTCCACATAAAGTACTCCAGCACTTGTTCATTTGTTCAGCTCTGGGGCTTAAAAATCTTCTTATCTATTATCTCCATGAGAGTTGAGTTTAATTACTCTCCTCTGTTGCAATAGTCTTGTCTCCTGTGGCAATGGTCTTAAGTAAAATCTTTCTTGCCTATTAAACCTGCCCTGTGCAATTTCTCTGTGACACTTTAAAGTTGTGTTATGACAATTCGTATCTGCTTCCTTTTCTACATATTCTATTTTTTGTCCTTGCTATCCCCTACGTAATATGGCATAACACAGAAAAAATTATGAATAGGAGACTTTTTAAAATAATGTGTGTTTCTTCTCTTTAATCATTTTTAATCAGTTAATGTTTCATAATCAGTTAAGGCTCTCTCCTCACGTTAGTTAAAACTTTTTTTCTTTTTGGTCAGTGACTTAAACATGTGTTCAGACCCTATAAGAACTTCTTAAGGAATGCATACTTATGCCTGATGTTATAGTGGATTACATTAAATAATAATTAGATGAGTGTATTTTCGTAGGTATATAATTATTTTAATATTATTTGACATTTAATATTATATTCAGTTTATTTTTTAACTTTATTGTCACAAAAGCAATTGCATTTAAAATAAATACTGCAGTGTAACCAAATATGTGAAGATGATGCAGGAAGGACTGCTGTTTGGAAAATACTCTCTTACCCATGACAATCAGGTTCTATGATGCTATGATTCATGTCCCATAGGTTTGTAAACGCCACTAAATAGTTATTAACAGTTATTAGAAATATTCTCACAATGTGATTTCTGATATGAAGAAGTTTTTACCCATAGATACATTTAACAACTGATGTGTTACTTAATTTTTAACACCAAATATTTATTAATATGTCAAAAGTGCTCATGATTTGAAAGAGAGAAAAATTACTATAAAGTGATCCTTCCCAGAAATATTGTAGTTGAAGGGGCCAAAAAACATGTCAGGAGAAAATTAGCAGGCAATTGAGATTACATGTAGTAATCTTAATTACAATGAGATTCCTTGGAAGATGATGTACAATAATGAATAAATTGTGAGATACTTTGTACATGGAGTACAATGTAAAGAAATGCCTTGGAATTTATCACCAAGGAAAGAAGGAAAGACATTCCTGGCAAAGGATCCAGCTTCCAGCTTTTACCAAGGCAGGAAAGACATGGAAAACTATGACATGTCTAGAGACAAGGAAATTTATGGAGTTGTTTATCAGTATGAAAAAGAAATTAGCTATGCAGATTGATATTCACTTCTGAACAGCCTTTTATGAATGGCAAAGCACTTTGGGTTTGAAATTAGGTTAGGTTTTATCTTAATACTATTTATCTTTTCCATACCTTTTTCTTATTTTTAAAATTAAAAAAAAATGTATGTCTCTTGTAAAGAGTAAGAGATGCTTTTTATTTAGTCTTGAGTTTATTTGTTAATTATGTGTGAAAGTATCTGTCTTATATTTACTGTATTAATCATAAATTTGAATTTATTTTATGCAGTCTTTTAAAATAGCTTTATTAAGATATAATTAGCATAGAATAGATTGCACTAATTACAGTACATAAAGCCACCAACACAATCATTACAGGCGTTATCTATTTACAGGTTTCTTTATACCCCTTAGCAATTCCTTCCTTTCACATCCCACAGCAATCATTGATCTGATTTTTGTTACTATAGATTGTTTTGCATTTTCTTGATATATAAATGAACTATTCACTAAGCATTTTTTAGTTGTCTCATTTCTTCCATTCAACGTAATGATTTTGAGACTTATCCACATAGTTAGTGTAGCAAAAGTCCATTCCTTTTTTTTTTTTTTTTTTTTTTTTTTGCTAGGTAGTATTCCATGACTTACTCATATTATACCATATGTTCATCCATTCACTTGTTGAAGGAGGTGAATAAAACTGCTTTGATCATTTGGAGGGTAAGATGCTTATATGGCTCTTGGTAAATACCAAGGAGTGGCACGATTGGGTCATAATTTAGGTATATTTAACAGTTTAAGAAATTAACAAGTCGGTTTTCAAAGTGGTTAAATAACTTTTAATTTTAACCTGAAGTGTATGAGAGTTCTAGTTCCTCTTCATCCTCATCAAGAGTATGTTCAATTTTAGCTATTTTCACAGGTAAGTATGGATTTTTCTTCTTCTTGTTGAGATTTTCTCAATAATATTCTTTATGGATTTTGGATAAACATTCTTAGTCAGATTTTTTTCCCAGTGTGGAATGCGTGTTTTTATTTTTTTTAAATGTATTTTTAAATGGCAGAAAATTTTAAATTTTGATAGATGTACATTTATAATTATTTTCAGTATTTTGATCCACCTCCACAGGCTCTATTTATATATGCATTACGCTAATTGAAATTGTACTTCCACTTACTGACACCATGCTTTGTTTATTTATTTATTTTTGTTAAGTTTTTTTTTTTCTCTGTTTTATTTGGGATAGTTACTTTGTTATAGTTTCATGTTCTCCCACCTGTTCTGCTAAAAACTTAATCTTCCGTTAATTCCATCCAGTGTATTTTTCATCTTAGACATTGTAAATTTCATATTTGGAAGTACGATTGGGTCTTTCTTATTTATTTCATCTCTCTACTTATGAATATATAGAATATAGTTATAACATCTGTTTTAATGTACTTCTCTGCCAATGCTAAAATTGATGTCAGTTCTGGAGAAATTTCAGTCCATTATTTCTCTCTACATTATGGGTTGTATTAAATGAAAAAAACATAAAATTTATTTTGATGGATACTGGCTATATTTTGTTTGTATAAAAGCTAATCAACTTTATTCCAAAATACAATTTTGCTACGTGGAACCAATTTGCTTCTTCAGAAATTTTGTAATTAAATTATATATAATTTTGTGGGTTTTTTGTGTGCTTGTTTGTTTTGTTTTGCTTTAGATGGAGTTTTTGCTCTTGTCGCCCAGGATGGAGTGCAGTGGCATGATCTCGGCTCACTGCAACCTCTGCCTCCCAGGTTCAAGTGATTCTCCTGCCTCAGCCTCCTGAGCAGCTGGGATTACAGGCACATGCCATAATACCCGACTAATTTTGTATTTTTAGTAGAGACGGAGTTTCATCATGCTGGCCAAGCTAGTCTCAAACTCCTGACCTCAGGTGATCCACCTGCCCTGGCCTCCCAAAGTGCTGGGATTACAGCCTGAACAACCATGCCTGGCCCTTAACTAAAATTATTAGCTAATACCAGAACAATTTCATTCTGAGGCATATTATTCCCCACTACTGAGGCAAGACCCTTCTGTGTACATGACCCAATATCCCATGAACTATGAGTCTTTCCAGTCTGGTTGGAGAAAATAGGCACTATTTCTAGTCCTGAGTGAACACCATTCCCAGTGATTCTTTCCTAGTCCTAGATTGTTTCCTCACCTTGCAAAGGAGCTGCTGAAGTCTCTGCATCCTTCTCTCTGTGCATTCTCTCAGATACTCTAGAAAGTCTCCCCAGCCTCCCAACTCCATCTCCTCAGCTCTACAGGTCTGCCATTTTCTGTTTTCCTTATCCATTAATAGAGAAACATGCTCATCAATTACAAAAAGGCAAAGTGAGAAGGAACAGAAAATGAGACAATATATTCATTAGCTAGGAGGAAGAAAAATGTGAAGGAATCAACATGAAGAGAATTTAAGAGGACAGCTTAATTATAGGTCATCCTTTTTGATCTTGCAACATAGCTAAAGAGAACACACACTTTCTTGAGCATATGGCATTAAAAAAAAAACATGAATTTGTTAATTCTCTATGCTCTGCTTTTTGCATACCATCTTTTTATCTGTTTCCTTTAGTTAGTTCATGAATTTTCCACTCTATTTTAATATTTTGTTGATTCGGTTTCTGTTTACTTTTAATCCACTGTGTTCTATATATTCCTTCCCTCTTGTACTATTGCCCTTAACTCAATGCAAATACTCAGATTTGCTTTTCTAAATTATAGCTGACTACAGTTGTAATCTAAGCATCATTTGGAGTAAATATATCTAAACACAAAATTTCATATATGTAAACCAAATTATATGTTATAAATAATTTTAGAAACAATTACTAATATTGTGATGGAATATTTAAGTACTTACTAATTGATAAAAGCCCTTAAAGTTCAAAATATTTTAACAGTTTATGTCAGAAAAGAAATTTCATAAGTGCTTTTCTTTAAAAAGTAAAACGTTTGTTTGCTACTCAGTCTGTTTTCGGGACTACTTTCGTTTTTGTCTTTCTTGTTTGTAACTACTTTTTTTCTTATGCATTGAAAATATTTTAACTTTAGATCCTCTGATAACATCTTTTTTACAAATTTTACAAATATGTCACATAAGAAACTTTTTTTCTTTAAAAGCTACAAAAAAGAAAACCTTAAATGAGCATTTTTAGACGTAAAACTTTAACAAAAATGATGAGTTTATTAGCTTTCTTCATGACTTTTATTTATTAATTTATATTTGGCTATCTTTGAGATGAAAGAGCATTAGTTTTTTCATTAAGCAGAGATTAAGGTAACCCAAGAGAGGTAGAGACAACTTCTATGGAAACCTGAATGTGGTTTCGATTTATATAATACTAGATTAAAACAAACAGACAAAAGTGGGCAACAACTTTTACACAGTGACGTAGAAGTTATTGTTGTGTAATACTTTTTTCCACCTTTTGTTTTGCCTTCTTAGTACCCAGTGGACAATTTTTCTTACTCCAGCTCAGGTCAACGCTGACCTTCCAAGGAGTGTCAAGTACAGCGAATGTTACTTTTGTTCCCAGCTTAGCCTGGAAGCAACCAGAATTTTTCCTTGTCGCTGTATCTGGCCCAACTTTCTTAACACTTTATGCTTTCAGTGGACTTTTGATCAATCTATGGCTAACAAATCACAGCGGACCAAAAGTAGTAACAGTGAGATATTTTATTACGGAAATAATTATATAGACTTCATATAAATGTTCTAAATTTTCTTGATAAAATGCACACACACAAATAATATTTAACTTTTGCTGATATTTGTAAGGTGTTGGCGGAAAGATCTTAATATAATGGGTGTGACTAGGTGCCATGCACTGTGTTGTACTTTTATCTACTTTAAAGTTTTGATACATTTTTAAATGCATACTAACAAAAGGCAAAGTAAGTACAATACAAATTGAGACTGAAATTCATGGGTAAAAAGTAAGATTCTGAAGAGAGAGTGGCATATGTTAGTATCCCCTTAGGCAATGTCAGCCAGCATTTAGGCGTCAGATGGATCATAGAGACACTGATGTCAATGGAATTCTGGGATTGAATTTTTGACAAAGACAGACTATTATCAAACAATGAATTCATCAAGGACATCCTCATCATTAGACATGTGTGCCTTCAATTTTGGGAAATAAAACATATTATAGCAGGATTAGTGTGCAGTGGTACTAAAATCATTGGATTAGATTTTCAATCCTCTTTCTCTTAATTTTGTGGGCATTGAGCGATGTGAGCTTGTATAAGATGAAAAGCCACACCTATTGCTATGTGATCATATTTGTTGAATGTAAAAGGTGTTTCTATTTCAAATATAAGTTTAATTTTCACTCTTGAACTAAAGTTTCCATTTATCTAAAATTATGGAAAAATTCCTGCTATTAAGTGAAAATCTTTGTTGTGATGAATCTAAATCTGAACAAACACTGAAATTTTTTTTTATTAGAAATATAAAAGTTTTAGTGGTTGTTTTCTTCCCTAGTTAATTATAACCAGAAAAAAATAGTTTAAATTTATCTTCTGTCTTAACCTCAACTTTCTTCCCATATTGTCAATTTAGTTCATTAATCAGTACAACATCCAGAATTTCAGTGTTATATATAACAATCTCCTCAAAATTCTATTCTTCTTAGGTAGAACTGACATCTCAGTGTTTATGTGCAAATTTCATTTTGTGTGTGTGTGGTCGTTACACTTTTTGCTAACTTCTGGGACTGATTTACATTAAGACTAATCAGTAGGTGAAAATAAAGTTGAGTATGATCTCTTATCCAGGTGAAATGATTTTATTTAAGAGGTGCCTTCTGAACACATACTATGAATCTTACAGAGATGGTAGATTTATGGAGGAAGCATTGCATAATGTACAGCATAAAAAAGAAATATAGAAATTGCCTAGTTTGCTGCTTCAATAATAATCTTGCTATTTAACCTTGAAAAAAAATATGTTCTCTAGTTGTCAGTTTTCTACTTCCGAGAGGTACTTCAAATAAGGTGACTTTTCAGCATTTCCAGCTTAAAATTATTCAATCCAATTTTGCAGTAAGACATGAAAAACAACTATGACTTTCATTCAATTTCTTCTTTCTCTATCAGATAAAAATCCTTTAAATCTATGTGGAGTTGACATGATAAATTAAAAACACCTACACAGAAAAATCTTGAGATTGTTTTGCGGTTATTATCACCCTATTTCTGCTTCTAGTTTAGTCATGTTCGCTATATGACTAACTTCTATACCACTGAATAATTTCAATTAATCTGGACAACATGCTATTGCCAGCGTTTAAAATAGGTGCCTCAAATGTGAATATTCTACCCAAGATTTGTTCACCATTTCAAATTTCAAATTTACCTTTTATTCATTAAATCATGTCCTATTTTCCCCTGATATTGTCTCTTTTTGGACATTGTCTCTGGCTATGAATGAATTTGCTTTTCATTCTCATTCCTCCCCAAGATTCGGACTTGATTCCTTTGTGCTATTTTTGGATTCACTTGCCTCTCTGAACCCAACATTTTTAGCTGTCTTAGATAACAACTCTCACTGTTAAATAAAATTCTGTGAAACTGCATTCTTACATTAATTCATATGATATATTTCTTTCCAACACTGGACCTGTGTGTACAAAGATTTAAATTCAAATGTTTCTGGATTTTGAACTTCCATAATTCTCATTAATTATATAACTGATGAAATGTAATTTAGGTTGTCTTTTAGAGAAGCATGTCCTGAACTCACCCCACATCCTTACATACTTAGTAATTAAAGTTATGTAAGTATGCTCATTTAAGAACAATACGTCCAGTCTCTGTCTCTCCTCTTCGCTGTTCTTTCCTGTTATTTTCTTCCCTATTAATTTAAGTTATTCATGCTTAAAAAAAAAAGAAAAGAAAAGAAAAAAGAAAAGAAAGAAAAAGAAAATGTATAAAAACCAGAGAACAGTTTGATAAAGATTTCCAAAGGATTGCAGAATGTATCTGATAAAGGCCAAGACTTAACCACGTAGAGGCTGGGTGTGGTGGCTCACATCTGTGATCCTGGCACTCTGGGAGGCTTAGGTGGGTGGATTACTTGAGGTCAGGTGTTCAAGACCAGTCTGACCAACATTGTGAAATCCCATCTCTACTAAAAATACAAAAAAGTTAGCTGAGCATGGTGCTGCCCAGTCCAGTGGCTCACTAACAGTTTTCAAATGTATTTATAAGTACTTAATTTTGTGAAATGAATTAAGGTTTTGCAGTGTCACTCACATTTTTCTTGGGAGGACAAAAAAGGAAACTGGTGGCATCTACTTACAAGTTCTGTGTTTCTCCAAAAGATGGCTTCACCCACTGTTTCTTCCCCAGCCTTCTTTCTGTTGAAGAGATTAGGAGGGATATTTCATCAAGCTCTTCAAAGTCATGGCTGGACCCTCAGCATTTAGCTCTGTGAACTTGGATTATGGAACTACTTAACACACTGCCAGTTCTCAAATTAAAATAAGTGCTAAGAAAATATTACCATCCAGGTGACTAATCACAGTGGTGAAATTCATAGTGGTTCAAGTGGACTGTGAGATCTTTTGAGAGTAATGATTTGGTTTTAATAATATTTGTACCTACAGCTTCTTGTGCCATTTGAACATTTCATATATTGAAAATGTTTATGAGAAAATAATGGTTTTGAAATCATTTTTAAAGACACATTTGAGTAGTGAATTTCTGCTCATTGGTGTCATGTGTTTCATGTCCTAAAAGCTCTTTATAAAAATATAGAAATAGAGAATTCTAAATGGCTTTAAGATTCATAAAAATTATGATCAAAGAATGGCAAATTATAAGAGGTTAAAATCATAATAGGCAGGGTGGAGTACTTTTGGAGGAAATCAACAAGACCAAAAAACAAACAAACAAAAAATCAACAACAACAAAAAAACAAAGTTATACCAGATTATTAATTTGCTTTATTTGACCTGAATGCTACTGAAAAATTTTAGGGAATCCATGAACCCCACACATTGGTGCTCTAGAATGTAGGGATCTATGAGGCCCACATTGGGCACCTGAATGTAGGGAGCCAACCATACATCACCCACAGGTACCCCGAGTTCGGTGGCAACAAAGGAATGAGAAAAAGACAGATTAAGAGAGAAAGTGGGACCAGGGGGCCATCACTTTATTACTCTGGAGGAAACAGTTAAGGCTCCAAACTCTGATCATCCACACTATGTATTGATTACAATCACTTTGATCTGTAGGGTAGGGGTGGAGTGATGTGAGCGAGAAGTGAATCAGTGAGCCAGAAGTGAATCAATGGCTGGAACTGGTGTGTCATCCTAAGGACTGATAACAGTGGAAGTTTGGCAGTTTCACAAAACAAGAACATGTGGTTATCTCTAGCTTATTATCTATGTATAGCTGATGTAACATGGTCCTTACAAGGAGCCTACAAGTGTGGCTACGTTATAGTGCTATGAAGGGGTTTTACGTACTTGAGCACAATGTTTATGGTAACAGAGCCTAGGTCACCCTGCACTGGAACATGAGGCATGGAGAGCCCTTCCTTCCCAGAGACCTCCTGCGGCCTTCTGAAGCTTGTTATTTCTTGTTTATATGTTACTCATAACCAGTTTATGTAGGCACTCTGTAAGTCCTTTCTCCTTTGCAGTGTTTCCCAACAAAAAATAAGTATGTACAACTAGCTATTCGTTAAGTAATGACAATTTTAAACACACACATGCATACACACATCATATATAATTTGAGGTAAACATGATTAGAACCACAGTGCAAATATAAACTTTTATTTTAGAACACATTTTGTATCTCTTCAATTGTTGAATGTACCATGTAAGGCTATTTGATTGGAAGCAATAAAATCAACCCCATTAAGGAAATACTTATAACATACAAAATCAATTAAACATAAAAGTAAGATAAGAAAAGGCAGGGAGTAAAATTAACTATCATTAATTTGAAGTTCTATGGCTTTGTCAGATTGGAATGAAAATCTTTGTAGACATAAAAAGTATTTGGCAAAATCAAATACCCCTTCATGATAAAACACCCAACAAATTAGGTGTAATATAATGGACTGAAAGTAAGAACTGATGTCTCCAAAAAGCCCACAGCTAACATCATAATTAATGATAGGCAAACTTCTGAGCTATTATTTGGTATAAGAAAAAATATAAAGATGTTTTGTCACCATACATTTGTTCAATATTAGGCCAGAGGTATAATCAAGGACACTAAGGAAGAAAAGAAAAGTCATTTGAACTGAAAAATAAGTGAACTATCTCTATTTGAACAAAGGATAATTTTTATATAGAAAATCCTAAGAAATCCCCTAAAAAGCTATTAGAATAGGTAAATATATTAAACAAGGTGGTAGTGTCCAAGATCAATACAAAAAAATTCAATTGTATTGCTATCAACATTGAGCAATCTATTAATGAAATTTTCAAAGCATTGTATTTACAGAAGCACCAAAAATACTTAGCAAAAATAAATAAATAAACAAAAAAGAAACAAAAATATTTAGCAAACAAACTTAGCAAAGTAAGTATAAAACTTACATTTTGATAACTATAAAATGTAGTTGAAAGGCATTAAAGAAGACTTAAATAAATGGAAAGTCCTCTCAAAGACTTACGTTTTTAAGACAGAAATACTCCTCAAACTGATACACTGACAAAATACCTAACAAAATACAAGCTGACTTTTATATAGAAATCGACAAACTGATTCTCAATTTCATGTGGAAATGCAAGGGACACCGAAAGGTAAAAACAATTTTAAAAAAGAAGATTAACATGGAAAGACTGGACTTCCACACTCTAAAACGTACAACAAAGTTACAATAATCAAGACTGTGCGGTATTGGCTTAAGGAAAAACATAAGGATCAATTAAATATAATTAAGATCCCCCAAATAAACCCCTTTATTGGTCGACTGATTTTGGACAAGGATGCTCAGATCGTTTAATAAAGAACAACTTGGTGAGTGTACTAAAAACACTAGATTATACAGTTAAACTGAGCAACTTGTAGGGCATGCATATTATCTTTCTGTAAAACAGTTTAAAAATTGAAATAATTAAATGAAAAACAAAACTGTCAGCATTTCCACTAAGGAGTTGAGAATCTTTTGTCAATAACTGGGGATCCAAACAAATTATCAGCCCTCCTCCCATTATTTAAAGTGCCTTACTACATTTGCTATAATTAGCTTAAATTCCAAAAATTCAATTCCAATTATGGCTATCATGATTCAGAGCACAAAATATTTTACAAGGTGATTGAATAACCTCAAAGTCTTAGTTGGTAAGTGTCCTTGAAGGGTTTGAGATCTATGTATTTAATTCCTCGAGAGGGATGAGAGGGATCTTGAGCCATATCCATGATGTGGGGGAAGTAGATGAGTTCGTATGCAAAACTTTTTTAGGATTGTCAGATACCTGTGTTCAATTAGCACTGTGGAATGGCACTGTGAAATTCCCAAAATATATAGAGAGTATGATGGTTCTGGGATGGAAGGTAAGGACAAAGATGATGGCTAAGTTACGAGTCAGAATCTGTGACTAGAGAAAATATTCTGTGGACTCATTGCATTTGCCTGAATGCATCACTGGGAGAAATCTTGTATGTGAATAGCATTTTGCCCTTATCTGTTTTGTAGGGAACACCAACTAAGTCCATTCTTTTCCAGTTTTAATTAATCATGATGATAGGAACATTTGAATTGCCCCAAGTTTCTGAAACAGTCAATTTTTAAGCATTACTTAACCAATACTGAATTGCTGCAGGACAAATGTGAGATAATTATTCTGACTGTGGTAATATATGAAGTAGAACTGTTAATTTAGACAAGGTATTTCCTCCAGTGACCTCCCCACATCTGATATGTGAAAGACTACACAGAAAGTGTGTCAGTCACGGAGCAGTGGTGCACAATTGTCTTCCTTAATGTCTTCTTTTTCGTAGCAATTTTGAAGTCCAGCAAGAACATTTGCATGTTGGTGGCTTGGATTCTAACTTGTGTTTACCATTCTCTTAAATGGATATGTGAATTTGCTGACTAATTGCCATATTTAGCAAGGCAAGACTTGGGCTTGGCAATGTTTTGTTAGAGCAGTACATTGATGATATTGTGACTGATGCCTCAGCGAAAAAGAATGTGAAGAAGGCAGTGAGGACTATAGTTACCCAGATGACAAAGAAGCTTTCTAATAAATGCAGCTTAAATTCTAGACTTTATCTCAGTCTGTCAAATTCCTGGGCTAACTATGGACATTCCTCAAACTCTGAGCAATAAATTCTCTCTCAATGACTATGTCAGTAAACAAAAATCTCAGAGAGTAACAGGTTTGAAAAAAAATCACATTTTTTATGTAAGAATTCTGTTAATTGCTAAACTCAAAAGACGAAAAAGATAACTGAATGTGAATGGAGGCGGAACTGAAACAGAATCTGACATTTTACAAAGACTAGCTCAGGAAGTTCTGCTAGGTTCTTACAATTTGACTGTTTAAATGATACTAGTAAAACATCATCGACAACAAAAAACACGATAAAACCAATACCCACTGGCAGGTGTTGCACACAGAAATCAATCAAGGCTACCAGCAGAGAGTTCTTGAGGTTTACACTCAAAATATGCTTAATGCAGTTTTTCAGTATAGCTCTTGTGAAAGACGAGTGCTAGCTTCCTCCTAGGGGTGGAGGGGAGGGGAGCTAATTTCTTGAATTAAGAAAATTCTGAGATCAGAAATAGTGATCATCTCTGAGTGAAGTCAAAGAGATATTTGATTAGAGAGAAACATCAGTCCAGTAAAGCTTACTCACTAAGCAGCGGTAATATTTTTAAGAGCATATTCCCAGGGGAAGCTCAGGAGCAGTGCATTGCCTATGTAAGAAAGTCGTTTCACTGCTGAAAGGGACAGTTATGCAGCCCTTTAAAGATCTCTCTTCCCACATTGCTTTGTGGTTTAAAAACAATGTCTGGTTATTGGATAAGAAATTACGGATTGAGAGTACTTTACTGTTTTAAGATCAGCAGCAATAAGACATGCAGAAGGTACAACTGATGGAAGAAAGAGAGGAGAAGTTAGCAGAGTGGGTAGAGTGCTAGAAGGGGGAGTACCTACATATTTTTAGAACCTTAGACCATAGCCTATTCCTTACCTTAATGCCAGGCAAATGAGCATGAGATAGCAGAACAATTAAAAAAAAGAAAAGAAAAAGCCCACCTGGTACATTGAATTATACAAATTTCAATGGGAACTTGGAGTATTAAAGTGAGCCATGACCATCACCACCATAAAACCAAGTTTCTAGTCCAAAGAGGTACTAAATGCTAAAGTAGAAATCTTAGATGGCAGGAGTTATCGGGCCATGCACCAGTGGTTTGAGAGAACATACACCCCCTTTTGCATCTATGTAACCACTAATGTTATTTTTAAAAATCTCTCTCAATGTCAGTAGGTTAAGAAGCCCCTTGAAAATTGCTGATAATAAAATTTCCTGGGACATTTACCGATGCATAGCTGACAAGTGGATCATGCTACAGCTCTACCAGAAGCTCCAGGGTGCTGGCTGCAATGGGGTGCTGACTGTGATTGGGACTTACTCTACTGCAGGCTTTACTTAGCCTGTAATAGAAGCAAACATAGGAAATGCAGTTTAAAAATTAAAAAAATGCAATTTCTCAATAGATTTGAATCATGTGGATATATTTCTTCTGATTAAATTGCCTACTTTAATGATATAAAGTTCTGAAAACAGAAAGAAAGCATAGTATTATGTTGGAATACTATATTTCTTATTACCATCAAAGCATTTTTTCAGTGAAATTTAGAACAGCCAAGTTAAATATTCATTATACTACCTAGGAAATGTGTCAAATTTGAAAATCTGGCTTTTATCAAGTGTGTCCCTAGATTGAATATGAAGAGAACAAAGATGGGAATTTCACTGGAATTTTTTTCTGATAATAGATGAGAATGAGGTAATGGAAAAATGTTGAAGATATACATTTAAATAATTTTGACACATCCCCTAATTTTTATTTTATATTTTCCTCTTATGATGGTCTTAGGCTCATATTTAAACTATGTGTGCCCAAGAAAGAAGTATCAATACACCAGAAACAAGAGCTGTATTATTGAATTTGCCAGCACATACTGCTAATGGTACCATAGGTTGGATATTCCCTTTATCCCAGGCAATCAGGTTAGGAGTAGCAATAATTGTGGCCTGCTTATCAAGAAGCAGGGACAGATTTGTGATCCTTTAATGTTTAAATCTTATTACATCTACCTGAAGATGAGAGTGAGGCAAGTCTTAGCATGAATACTGTGATTTTTGTCCCTATGTGTAAACAACACATCTGAGTTAGAAAATTCCAAGTACTGGGGAAGGCTGTGGGTTAAATCAGGTAATAAATGGTAACAGATCCTCATACATGGGTCGTAATCCCAGGAAGGAAGACAATCGTGCCTTTGAAGAGTGCCTCAAAGAGGAAACTCGTAGTGCTGTCTCTCTCTCTCTCTCTCTCCCTCTCTCTCTCTCTCTCTCTCTCTCTCTCTCTCTCTCTTTCTCAGACATGATGGTAACAAAATGACATTGCTGAGTGAAATCTCTGGACTTGTTTTCTGTAGCTAATGGGAATTAGTGTTCAGACAATTCACAAGCTTGGCCTAAAATCCCTACCCAAATACCATGAAGATAGCAGGAACAGAAAACCCTCTAATGACAAAAACCACTACGTTCACTTTCAATTATCTTGTGGTTCAAGGTTTAAATGTTAAAACTGATTGTTATGTTTAAATCTTTGTAAATGGCCGGAGATACATACAACCAATGAATATAGGGCTGAGAATACTGAATATCATAGCTTCCTCATTCTGGGTGCCTAGAACCAAAATCTATTGCTAACGTAAACACCAAATGCGATGAGATGGAAATTGCGAGTGCCCTCCTATGTTATGTTAAGGCAGGATTTGCTACTTTTTCATACCATATGAGAATGTGCATAGAATGCATTTAGTAGAAAAAGGGAGGATAATTTGGAGGTGACTTGATGGCTGGATATTTTCAATAATTTGCTTTCAGAGGTATGCCAAAGACATCTACTGAAAGCCTTATGGCACACTCAGATGGACCTCTAATTGAGGGTGGAATCCTCAATTTAGTTGCATGGGCACCCATGATTTTTGCATATATTAATTTTTTTCTAAGTTACATGAAAACTTATTAACATTCAATAGCAAAAACATAAGTAGTGGTTTAATCAACACTGAACCATCTGTACCGGATATTCCATGGAGAGTTTTGGAGGTGGTTTTGGTGTGCACAGTCAGGAAGAAAGAACAATCTTGAAAGCTTCTTATCACTCTTATCCTTGCTAATCACATAGAGGTCCTAAAGGGTGCTTTCGTCCAGGAGACTGGACAGTATACCGGATCAGCTAAGAAGGACAATAACGCAAACAACAAAACGGTACATGCTTCATTAGTCGAATAGAACACATGCCAATCAACAGCATGGGGCAAGATCTTCTACCCTTATACAGGAAAAACTTTTGAATATTTTAATAACTGTGGACTCTGATACCTCTTCAGATGAGTGGCCAGGAGTGCTGGAGGGCTAGGCCAGGAGGATATATTTATGGGAACACAAGACAAGTCTAATTTATAGAAGAACAATATTGAACAATGTGGTCTTAAACATTGTTCTGTGATGGCCTGGATTTAAAAAAAAAAAAAAAAAAAAAACTTGCCCATGGTGGAAATTCTTGCTTAATTTCCAAATATTTGGGTGATGAATTATATAATAGTATTTAATTAATGTCAAAATTTTGATTCAGAAAATCACAGTGGGATTATCTAAGAAGATATTATAAATATTAGAAAATTTCCAAGTTTGAGAAAAGAAAAAAAAATCACCACATATATTCACACTTATAATAGATATTTTACTATATAATATAGGGTAAAAATTATGTTAATATACAAAGAAAGAAAAGAAACTTATTAATCACATGTGACAAGACTATATGCAGAAAATCCATAATAATCTACAGAAAAAAATTAAAATTAGAAAGTAAATCTAACAAAGTTTTTGAGTATACAGCTCACAGTCAAATTCTATATATGCCAAAAGCAAGAGCACAGAAAATGAAGAAAAATAGATGTTATCATTTATATAATCATAAAAATAAATCAAAAGCACACAATAAATTTTTTAAAATATATAAAACACAGATAAGCTGAAAAATATTATTGAGAAAAGTCAGAAAAGATCTAATAAAATTGAAAGATAGATCATATCAACAGATTTGGACACTCAATGCTAATGAGCTGTCAGTTTCACCAAGATTGCCTAGATCTGATGCAATCTCAATTAACAATCCCATTATAAGATTTTTCAAATGTGACAAGCTGATTTTTAAATTTATATGGAAAAGTAAAGAGCTGAGAACAGCCAAGACAATTTATAAGAAGAAAAAAGAAGAATTAATTAAAAATTATAAGAATTTTTAAAACTAGGAAGAAAGTTTATTTTAATATAAACATTTTTAAGGTAATGAATGATAGAAAGTCAAAATTTCTTCATGACATTTTTTTCCGTATTGATCCCTAAGAATTACCTCTTACTTACAAACATCAACAGCTTTTGGTAGAAATCATTTATCTTGAAGCATGTGAGAATAAACAAACATTTCCCTACTGAATTTTATTTATCTTTCTCCAATTAGTAATCTTATATGCTTTCCGGCAATAATACAATTACACTCTTCCTTGCTACCACACCAAGCAGAAGACTTGAAAGAGAAAAATAGTATTAATTTTCTATTTCAAATTTCATAGTCTACATATAACATTTTAACTTAAAAAAACATGGTTTATTACAGTGATTTTAATTATGTTTCCTGCAGTCTGCCTGTCATTAGTTCCTGTCTTTCTTCCTCTCTTTTCTCCTTCCTTTTTTTTCTTACCTACAGAAGTAGTAAAAATGCTAACATTTTTCCAATAAAGTAGCAGTGTTTAAGGTCGAAGTGAACTCCAACTGATTTTGCAGCCATAACCCTCAATTTCATCTTAAAATCTTAGATAAGACTGGATGATTCTTTTTTTAGCCTAGCTTTATTCTTCTTATTGAGATTGATTGATTTCCTTAAGTAATATCTAGTGTTTAGTTGGAAAGGAGAGGTATTCCCTTTTTGTGTCCATAATTTGGCAATTTATTTTACAAAATCACAGTTTATATTACAAATTTAAATGCAACAAGTATACAGAATACTGATGACTATATCTCAAATATTTATTTCTGCCCTATTATTTGGAACAGGATGATGTTAACAAAAGCTATATGACATGAGCTCACTTACTTTTATTGGAACTTTGACTCTTCTTTCATAGGCACAGAGGACTCAACAATTCTGGTAATTTTATTATCAACAATAGCTTTAGCAAAGCAATATCAATCTCTGAAGCCACTGGAGTTCTTGATTAGCATCTCAATAGCTGTGTATTCTCCTTATTAAAGGATTACATCATCTGCTGTCAAGATAGCCTGAATACCTTAAGTACAGGTCCAAACCAATTTAAATCTCTGCTGCTCTATCATTTCTCATATTAAAGTTTCTATCTTAAGAAATAGGATCCAAAATGTATACCTCCTAAAATTGATTGATGAAGTAGAAGAGAGGCGTGTCATGGGGCATCTGATGTGAATTTCTTTTCCCCACTGGTAACAACTGCAGAAGATTATAATGTCTAGACGCAATGAGTGTATGCTATTGAGTCGTAAAAGTGTTAGTATATTATTTAAGCCATAATATTGCTATTACAAAACAGATTTAAGCTACGAGCTTTGTCTAAATTTATTTTTGTTTTCCATTCATTTAAATGGCACTTCTCAAAGGTAACAATCAACAGAAAAAATAGGATGTATATACCAGTATGCGGAGGTCTGTAAATAAATGACAGATGTGATGACAAGGCTCACTGTGATCATGAGGGGTCCGTCATTTTGGCAGTTTGCAGTGTCTTCTATAATTAGTCTGAGAACCAAACACTATTTTACTCAATCATGTGATAAAGTGGAAGAATTTAATTTATTGGAGATTAATAAAGTCACAGGAATCATTAAAAGGTTGCTGAATTCTTCAATACAGATTATAAATCAGGCTGTTATTTTGCTTGCTTTTTAAATAACAATTTTTAAAAAAAACCTTCTCACTAATAAATTGCTGCTACACTGAAATGTTATATGATGCTTTAAAAGCATATACTTTCTTTTTTGTGAAAAAATAAGCAAGTTTCAGAAAGACCAATGATTTTCTATTTTGCTTAGAATTACTATGATAAATACATCTAAAAAATCAAATTAGTACAGAACTATCAGTCTAGACTCACCTGGAGAATTGACTTTCACATGCAATATTATTTTTAAAACATGCTAAAAAGGAAAATGCAAACTAAAATTACTTAGCTAGACACCTCTGGCTGGGGATGGTGGCTCACGTAATCTTATCCTTTTGGGAGGCTGAGGCAGTAGAATTGCTTAAGCCTAGGAGTTCCAAACCACCCTCTGCAGCATAGCAAGACTCCACCTCTATTTGCTAAAATAAAATTTTAAAAAACAAAATAAATAAAATAGACACTGTCATAGGTATTATGGATGTGTGTAAGAGTGAACATTTTTGTTTGTATTTGTTTGTGTGTGTGTGTGTGTGTGTGTGTGTGTGTGTATGTGTTTCAGAGAAGTAGACTACAAAGTTTTGTTTGTTAAAGTATTCAACAATTTTATAGCACATGAGTCAAGAAGCTTAAAGTGAGAATAAATGTTACTGGTTAATACCTTATTTTCTTATTCTTGATGAAAATGTAAAAGAGCTGGTCACATGGAAAATTATTCAATTGCTGAGCTATCTCTTTTGGATTCAAATTTTCTTTTTTCTTTTCTTGTCTTTTCTTTTTTTTTTTTTTTTTTTTGCTTTTCAAATATTTCAGTCACTTTAATTTTTCTCCTTGGAACCATTTCCAAATTTTCTGTATCTCTCCATGAAAATCTAAGAAAATTTGCAAGAAAGAGGATTATTTCACTTTGCAACTTTATCACTATACTTTTGATTGCTATTCAGTAGTTGATTCATTAAGATTGCTAAATATTTCCACATGAATTACATCTAGTCTATGACTCTCCCATTACTGTAACTGCTATTAGTGAAAATCCTAATAGAGCTAGGCAAACTATGACAGAACTCAGCATGAAGAAACTGGGACATGTGGATATGATCACTAACATTACTGAGGCCAGGGTGAGACTGTACATGTAGCTGGCTGTGGATTACAGGCAATTTAAAGTTACTTCCAATGCCAAAACTGTATCATTGAAAATACTGCAGTACACTAACTGGTGTTTGCATTTTCAAGGAAGAAAACTGTAATACCAAGACCATGAGCTTGGTATGAGAAGTGGAAGAAGTAGCAACTTGTACCATACCTAGAAGTAGTAACTTGTACTGTACTTACTGTACAAGTAGTAACTTGTATCTATATGTGTACTAGGACAAAGGACCCTGGTGGTTGTTGTAAAATTATTTGGGAAAGGGGAAGGAGAGATGATATGAGTATTGAAAGAGAGACTCATTATTGCTGCGTATGATAGCCACAGGCCAATAGTATGGAAGCAGATGGTATTTGCTCTTAACATTTTTCATTTGCTTTAAAGTAAGTTAATTAAATTTTGCTTCTACAACCCATGAGGTTTTAGTTATAATATTAATTATAAGAGAAAGGTATTTTTAAAGTGTTATTGATATATATTTTTAAAGGGCAGCTATGCAAAAGAGATAACTTCCTTTTAACTTAGCTTCTGTGGTCTCTTGTGGAAAATAATCTGAGAGTATCATTAGCACTGTTTCATCTAGAGGAGTTTATCACCCTAAATCAAATCACACAAATAATTGTTTTTTCTTTATATAGGGACTTTCTATATATAAAAACTTACATAGGCATATAATGTCATCCCTTCCTGTGCTTTTCTTCATTATCTAATCTCACGAGTGAAAGTAATTGCGATTGAGGTTATAACTAGGATATTGCATACTATATTGTGCTTGGTGTGGGCAGCAATAGCCGCCATTTTGTGATCTGTTGCGGTTTGCACAAGTTAAGTTTCAGTTTCTGCTTCCTGCTGACAAGTTTCAGTTTAATGTTTCCTGTTGACAAGTTTCAGTCTTTGTTTCCTCGCTGATGAGTTTCAGTAATGTTTCAGTTTCTGTTTCTCCGTTGAATGTTTCAGTTTCTGTTTCTCCACTGAATGTTTCAGTTTCTGTTTCCTGCTGGTAAGTTTCAGTTTTTGAAACTTAGGAAGGCCGGAATTTCCCAACTGCAAGCTTCCTTTGCCCCGCCTCTCTGCCTGGCCTATTTAAGCTGTGAGCTCAGCAACAATAAAGGAGACTTGATCAGACTCCTGTCTTGTCTTCATTCTTCACGTCTCCTGCCCATCCATCCCCACTCCCTCCCTTCGAGCTCCTGTTGTTGTCCTGCAGGTCGGGACACTTGGAAATGGCTACATTGTCATTTGTATAACTGTCTTGTACATAATTATCTCACAACACAGTTGTGAAGGCAGATTCAGGGACAGCTCCTAAATACTCTGTGATTAAATTTCATGGTGAACCTATCAGACTCCTTTCAATGGCAAAGAGTATCTCGAGTAATCTGATTCTATCCTTACACATCATGATGCTTATTCAAATAACCGTGAAATAAATTCTAAGTTGTCCATGATCTTGAATACCTGCAATAAATGAAACTTCTAGTTGCTCACCATTTTGATGAGGCTGGCTTTACAGCAGCTCTTCCAGACCTTCTCTTTGCTGCAGCATGGTAATGGCATGGTTCGATAATGGAGGAAATCCATTAGAAGGAAAGGAGCAGGAACAAAAATGTGGGCCCATCACACTGAGCTCATTTTGACTTACTACATCCTCCCTCTGCATGAACAAGGTACTTTTCAGCCAAGAAATCCTGAAAACCCATTTAATAATTACCTAGATATATACACATTCCACCATTTACCTCTGCGTGTGACCACTATCTTGAAACCACAGAGAGCTATTTTGGAATGAAAAATACATGGAACCATTCCATCAAGAAGAATATAGCAAATTTTCTCCCTGTAAGAAACTGGAGGAATTACACAAGGCCTACTTTTAGCAGCAGTGGTTGCAGTCATTATCTTTAAATGAGTGCTTGGTTTCAGCTGGATATGTCCAAAGGAAAATGACTTTAAATCAAATAACAACAGGGCATAGAAAATCTTGCCATTTGATAAATCTTGAGGCACTGTAATTTCAGAGCACGTTAACATCTACAACGGTCTTGAGAAAAGTCTGCTACGATCAGATTCCAGACATAATTTCACATCCGAGGTTTAAAAATTTAAGAGGTCAAATAAATTCTCTCATAATAAAAGGGGTACAAGGTTTTCCCACCTAAATTATTGGGAAATCTAATCAATCTAGTTTTTTTTTTCTCAAATATAATTTATTTTCAAATATTCATTGAACAAATGTTAGAATTATAATCTTCATTTTTCTTTCACATGGATGCTAGTCCTACTATATACTCACAAACATAGATAAGATAAAAAGAAAATGGTGAAAAATTGTATGAGTCCGTTATTTTTCTGCATTAGTAATACCAGTCAATATACTCTTTGATTGATTTTTGTGTCAATGAATATTAAGTTGAGCATTACAATATGTAAAGTCTTTTCAGGCCTATTTGACATTACTCTTCTTTTAGGGCACCAGTGAAATTGAATTTCTGCAGGGGTTCATTTTTTCCATGGCAGCTATCCACATGCAATCTAATCTCATATCCCACTGCTAACCTAATTCATTCACAGATATGTGAAGAGGCAGACGACATCTCTTGGTGGCATATTGTGATTACTCTACAGATATTTGTGAATACGCTTATTTATAAATTAAATAATCTCTATCCTAAGGGCAGCGTGAACCACACCAACCTGATCGTCACAACCTCCTTCGGCCCAGTGGGAGAGGGGCACATCCGAGAAGGTGTATGGGAAAGGAAGTGTTCACATGTCATTTCTTGTGTGTCATGTTGTTCAACACTTTATAGTGACACTTCCAACAGTCATGTCAGACATGCAGCTAACTTTATTGATTGCCGTCTATCATTATGCTTTGGTTGCAGCACCAGTGAAGGAAAGAATGTGTCAAGATGAATATGCCCTCAAATGTTCATGATGCCTATTTAGTGGACACTTCGCTATTTGTCAGGCACTACTCCCAACCTCTTATTCATTCTACACCAGAGTCCTTGGAAGTTGCTGCCTTATTTTATTATAGGAGGGCAAAATGCAGAAGTAGGGATGGTTCATACAAAAATTAAATTACTGATTTACAGACTTAACTGCAAGTCAAAGTTGTATAAAAAAATGTAGAAATTTTTAAAGACAGGACGGTATTTAGATATCATTAGTGTCAATATTTAAATGAAAAAAAAGGTAAATCGTTTAAATAATCCCATAAACTGAAGTTTTTAGATTCTTTACAGTACATTTGGGTGAGAGAGAAGTATAAACAACTATATGTTATTTTTTTAGTTATTTCTATAATCAGTTACTTCCAGTGAGTAAAGAAATAAGGTGATTCATCTGACCATGTAAGCTCCAATTGCAGTCAGCTTGTGCAGACTGTTGAGCTTGTATGAACCTGATCGTTTTGAGATTTGCCTTCTGACTCTTCCTGTCTTATTTATTATTTATGTATTTATTGAGATGGAGTCTTGTTTTGTCACCAGGCTGCAGGCTGGAGTGCAATGGCGTGATCTCAGCTCACTGCAATCTCTGCCTTCTGGGTTCAGGGATTCTCCTGCCTCTGGCTCCTGAGTAGCTGGGACTACAGGTGCATGCCACCACGCCCAGCTAATTTTTGTATTTTTAGTAGAGATGGGGTTTCACTATGTTGGCCAGGATGGTCTTGATCTCCTGACCTCATGATCTACCCACCTCGGCCTCCCAAAGTGTTGGGATTACAGACGTGAGCCACGGTGCCTGGCTGACTCCTCTCAGTTTTAACTGACATTGAATGTGATTAGAACTAGTGAGCTGTGTTAACAGGTATAATACAAAGCACAGACATTCTATAACTCTTGTATATCCTGAGGAATTTCATGCACCTTTCAAACAAAATTTATTTAAAAATCTAAAATTTTCTATATTACTTCTTAAATATCAACAAGGATAATAAGATAGAATAAATGCAATTTCCTAATGATGGAAGTTTGACACAAATTTTTCTTTTGTCTCTTTTTTTCATTCATCTTCCAAAAAATTCAGCTATTTCACATTATTTTCAGCTTCTTCATTGTCTTTCTTAAGTTTCTTTCATCCTAACATGTTTGGTAATGCATTATGCGGGTGAGAAAAGTAATGGAGAATCTCTCAAAATAGCTCAATCATAAGGAGGGATTGGTTGCAGATTACGGAAATGGCGTCTGAACATCCACAAAAAACTGAATTTTTTTTTCTGCCAAAATTCATCCATGGTGGCCCAATCGCTTTCCACACCAACATATCCATCTTTGCAGATGATCTTGGAATTGAAGATGTCTACCCCTGTGCCAGGTGTGGTTGTCCATCTAAACACTCGTTTCAGCTACTCCACAGGAATCTGTGGCTTAAGCAAAGTCAGAAACATCATTTTTTTTCTAGTCTTAAGTTTCTTGTATATTATCTTGATAATGATGTAATATTTAAAAGTATGTTGCATCAGAATCTTGGAATGTTTTCAAATTTCTTCATTTGTACACTTTTTCAGAAACAGGTGTTTTATTAGAGATATTTTATGACTGATAAGGAAATTTACATTAAATAGTTTCCACAAGTCTTGAAAGACACAGAAATAAAAAGTCGTATTTGTTTTATTTTCTTTTAAGGAAGGCAAGGTATTTATCTCAGATTTAAGTCACATTGTTCATGAGAGGATAGAACAATTATATATACTTGTCATATTACAAACATTATATTATGTCATTATATAGTTTTATATATTACTTAATATACATATTATGCAACAAATGACATATGTAATATTTATATATATTTAATGATAAATGATAGAATAAAATATATGCATAATGTACTAAATACATGCATTATGGCTTTTACTTTTTCAGGAGCATTATGAGTTTGATCTGAGGTAAAGCTCTATGTATATAAAACATAATACTTATATTAACTAAATATTATATATGGGTCAATTATATAGACTATATATGTGACATAATGTGTAATAACTAAAATATAATACCATATATAAGTCAAAGCTATTTAAAACATAGCAAGTTTTAAATTCAGAGAATAGTTCCCAGAAATAGCTATATGTCTCAAATTAGTATACTGTATCTGTCTTTTAACCACTTTTAACCACTCAGTGACAAAGGAAAAATTAAAGTCCAGAGATCCGCAGGAAATAAACACACTTTTAGTAAAGCCTTTATGGTTTTAGCAAGTAAGTAAAGTAGATAAATCATCTTACTACCAGTCTTCTTACAAATTCCCTTCAGAAAAAAGGCACCACAAGAGCCCTGCAGTTCATACGTCCTGAGCATACATGGAGAATTAACTCTGCATTGACACAAAGGATGGGCTGTGGCCTTTCTGGAACGGAGCCTTTCAGATGTCCTTCAAGAGCAATGTCTGCAGGAAGCACAGAGAACTGAGAGTCCCAGGGTGCACACACCAGGGATACTAGGGGTACCTCCCACCGCCCAGTCACCAACCAACTACTTAGCAGTTCACAGGTACTGGCACTGGCCTAGTGCTAGTGTAGGCAAGATCCTTCTAGTGCGGGCGTCCCCAAACTTTTTACACAGGGAGGCAGTTCACTGTCCCTCAGACCGTTGGAGGGCCGCCACATACTGTGCTCCTCTCACTGATCACCAATTAAAGAGGTGCCTCTTCCTGAAGTGCGGTGGGGGGGCCGGATAAATGACCTCAGGGGGCCGCATGCGGCCCACGGGCCGGGCCGTAGTTTGGGGACACCTGTTCTAGTGGAAAACTTTGTCTTAGATATTCTAGATATTCTACATCTGCTTAGCAGAAATTTTCTTGGAACAGTCCTTAAGTCTGACACTTTTCTGGCCAATTGTTCTTACTGCTCCCTTTCATTTCACAAGAGTCAGAACTGCTTTGTTGCCAAAGGCTCTCCATAACTGCTCTTAATTTTCCTCCTTTATCCTTTATGGGCACTTTTCTCAGTGAATCTTTTGTTTAATTCCATCTTGGTATCTACTTCTAGGAAGACCAAAACGAACAGATGTCATTTCATTTAGAATCATATAGTATTTTAAAATTATTACTTGAGTTTTAACATTTTTCTGGTCTCAATCTAGGCACAGTTCAAATAGTCTTCAAATCTCTCTTGAGCTTCTATCACAATGATTCTTGGTCTAAAGTATATAGAGCTATATAGTTGGCCACACTATTTAGGGCCTTTTTTTAGGAAACAAATCTTTACATAATCTGTCTTTTCTTCACTTCTCCCCTCATTCCTAAAAATCTTTCAGAAACAGTGTCAATCAAAGTAGGCTAAGGAAAGCTCTAAGTCCCAGAAGCTTAAAAAATGATTTTCTTTACTTGTCTTAATATCCACAAGCATAGTTAGGGAAAGTCACCCAGGGAGTCAGAAAATAAAAAACAACTCTCATAAATGACAAAATATGGAAACAGATCGTTAGTCTCCAAGACAGCAAGAGAGAGCTAGAGTGGCATGGTGTGTGTGTGTGTGTGTGTGTGTGTGTGTGTGTGTCATGTGTGTGTGCTTTATGTTTTGGTTTCTTGATAACATGCCATTTCATCTAAGAGAGCATTGGATGGAATGAGCTATCTGGCCATTCTTTTTTTTTTTTTTTTTTTTTTTTTTTTTTTTGAGACGGAGTTTCGCTCTTGTTATCCAGGCTGGAGTGCAATGGCACGATCTTGGCTCACCGCAACCTCCGCCTCCTGGGTTCAGGCAATTCTCCTGCCTCAGCCTCCTGAGTAGCTGGGATTACAGGCACGTGCCACCATGCCCAGCTAATTTTTTGTATTTTTAGTAGAGACGGGGTTTCACCATGTTGACCAGGTTGGTCTCGATCTCTCGACCTTGTGATCCACCCGCCTCGGCCTCCCAAAGTGCTGGGATTACAGGCTTGAGCCACCGCGCCCGGCCCATTATCTGGCCATTCTTAACTGCAAACATGCTAAGAAAGGTGGTTAGCAGCTACAATGTTTGTTGAACACTACTATCTCTTCTAGAGAACTTACTACTCCCGAACCGATGGTTTTAAAACAGAATGCTAGTTGCTTTGTTTTCTGTTGTTAAAAACATTTTCATGGTGAAAAAACTGCATAGCTGCTTGAATCATGGGAAGGAAAAAAGATACAAAAAATGTAATGAGAAAAAGACTTGTTGGTTAAGTCTCAAAATAGTAAACAAATATACACATAGTAGGATGTCATATTGGAATAGCAATTAAGGCATCAGGGTATGACAGATATCAGATACACACCTGTGTGTGAAATGAGTTAGACCACTCCAGAGAACTTGAAAAATGGTGATTACATAAAACTGATTACATGACTGTATGCTTTTTGCTTATATTAAGAGTAAAATGTTTGGGAAAAAATATATTGTTAAGAGATAGCTATGTTGTGATTCTCAATAGTTCAAGATGAAGAAAAATTTGAGAGAGTATGTTTTTTTTTTTGTTTTTTTTTTTTGTTTTGTTTTTTTTTTTTTACCTATAGTTAGAGGAGATTGTCTTCAACTTGAAGTAATTAACATGAGTTATCTGTAGTTAGGAGATTGGGTGGATGGCTGGCTCCTTGAGCCATGCCCTGGGAATGAAGAGGTTGAGAATGAAACTTCTAATTGCTTGAAAATATTGTGAAATAAAGCAAGATGCAGTAAGGAAATAAGACTTTAGTGTCAACTCTCCTAAGGTGAGTGTTCTGTGTCTAGGCAGAAAGATAAACATGGACATTTTGGTGACCAGTGGGGTAAACTTCTTATTGTTCTTCAATATCATTCTCTCTGTCTTGCACAATATAAGAACTTTCATCTAGGGAAGCAGCCATCCAAAATAAATAAAGGTTACATGTCAAGTCCTGCTTGGGGTTAGGTGTCACCATGTTTCTAAGTTCTGGCCAATGGAATTGCTGAAAGTGGAAGGGTTTTATGTAGTCCTTGGGAAATCTTCCTTAAAAGCTGATGCACACAGTTTGACATCTTCTTCTCCCCTTTAAACATCCTGTTGCTAGAATAACTGGAGTTAAATTTTTCATCATTGGTGACTCTCTTTGTTTCTTATGTTACATTGCCATAAGAACAAATAATGTAAGTATGTACTTGTATCCTAAAGACAGAGAGAGCTACAACAGCTCTAATGTGTCATATATTGCACCTTGCATTTTTCAGTGCTTTCTGATAGCATATTCTACTTAGATAAATGAATTCACTGAGGAATATCATGGTTATGATAAGGGCATGTCTTAGAAAAAAAGTGTCGTGGTAACAGATGGAAGTAAAAATCTTAAGAGAAATTCAGCAGTAATACATACCAATGTCTGATGAGCAGCTGAAGCAATATACATCACAGCACATGACTCCAAGTACCAGAAATAGCTCCTGTTCCAATCCTTTTATATTACTGGCAATTAAAGAATAAGGTGATTTTTAAAAAGTATTGGCAAAGTGAAATTCCTAAGTGACTAATTGTAATTGGGACCTGAATACCAAATTAAGTTACTGTAATATACAACTTTTTTCAATTTTATTTATTTATTTATTATATTTTGAGTCAGGGTCTCACTCTGTCACCCAGGTTGGAGTGCAATGGTGTGATCATGGCTCACTGCAGCCTTGACCTTCTGCACTCAAGTGATCCTCCCATCTCAACCTCCAGAGTAGCTGAGACCACAGGCACGTGCCACTATGTCTGAGTATTTGTATTATTATCATTTGTAGAGACAAGGTCTCACTGTATTTCCCAGGATAGTCTTGAGCTCCTGGAATCAAGCAGTCCTCCTGCCTTGACCTCTCAAAGTGCTGGAATTACACTTGTGTGAGCCACTGCACCTGGGCTTTGTTTTCAAATTTAAGACTCTGGCTCATGATTTTCATGAGTTTCATTGGTTTAGGAAAAATAAAATTTTCCATCTTTAGAGTGATCA
This sequence comes from Saimiri boliviensis, assembly GCF_048565385.1. Lineage (NCBI taxonomy): Eukaryota > Metazoa > Chordata > Mammalia > Primates > Cebidae > Saimiri > Saimiri boliviensis. The sequence goes on along the minus strand of NC_133461.1, from coordinate 13,256,981 downwards.
AATGAAATATCTTGTTCCAAGTGAACTCATATAGAAATAATAAATGGTAGGTATTAACTTGATACATGGTCTTGATTGGATTGTGTATCCTTTTTTGAGTTGGCCAGTTGTCCAGGTCACCTGCACTCACAATTCCAGCCAAAAACAGAAACCAATGAAAAATGTTAGTGCATTGGCTGTTATCTTCTTATATGTAAGAAAAATGAGGGAAGTGGTGGATTTGTTCTGAAATACTATTAACTGTACAATTATAAAAATAAACCAAAGCATTTCTAATATATTAGAAGACAACTTGAGGCAGTTAAATATTTTGCTTTTTAATTATCTATATTTTTTCACTTTTTCAAGTAAGTTTATTTTTCTTGAATAATGAATAGGTAACATAAATTCACGTATGAATATATTAATCTTATCATAATGTTGAATCTTTTAATCTCGACATCTGTCTTTGCCACTGGATTCAATAGTATCTTTTGTGTTGAAAGACCTTTCTATGCTCTATTAACATTGTAGTTTTTCCTCTACATATTTCAATTTTGCCAATAAAAATTTGCCAATGAATATTTGTCTTAAATTCTAGAGTAAACTAAGTTAATTTCCACTCCATTTGTTGTTAAAACAGTGCATATTTATGTTTGATTTTTAAGGTGAAGCATAACAACAGTTTCCTAAAAATATTTCTTTACAATGAATGACACCTAAATTAACATGCTTACAAATGCAATTATAATAATTAATATTAGCATAATATTGTCTTGGTTGGATAATTTTACTCAGCTATGCAATTTTGTGTAAGGTGTGAGCCTATCCAATCATTGCTGCTACATTCTAGAAGTTTATAATTTCTGTAATGAAATGTATTCATGAAAGAAGTAACACAAAGGAATTATATTTCAATCGTAATATGTCTCAGAAATAAATGATTAACATCTGTTTCATCAATATTATTGATAAAAGAAAAATATAACTCAATCATTAATGAGCTTTACAAGAAGACTTTACTGTTTTCATATACTTATATTTAATTTATTATTCATATTTTGCTATATTAACACTAAAGTGTTCTATACACATATGTGTGTATGTATATACATATGTGTATATGTTATCAGCAGATAACATATATATATATATATATATATAATCAGCATACTTTGAGTCTTGTGTTCACTTTGTGTTACCAGAAATATTGAATGTAGCTTCTTTTTGAAATACCACTTAGCATCTTAAATATTCTATGCTTGCCTCTAACATAAAGAGATTTGAGGCACTGAAGTGTGCCTTAAACTATATGGTTTTAAAAAGAACTGTAATTGCAGCTGACTAATAGATGATAGAAATAGACGTGTACATCTGTGTTCTATAAAAGTCATAACTCTACATATATTTTCAAAACAAAAATGTGTTATACAATGCTTTCTACTGTGAGTTAAAAAGAAATATTTTAAATGCCTTTGAAAAAATGTTTCAAAATGTCATTTTTGGCAAGGGGGAGGGTGACATACATCTGAGGAAAGTGAATGAAAATTATTATGCCAGCATCCCTATCCATTCTGTTGAAAAATTTTGATATTTGCCCTGTCGTATCCATAGATACTTATTAAATGTCTAGAATTTTGACTTCATTCTTCATTGTATGTTTTAGAGCCAACTACCATATTCAGTGTGCAAAATCCATGAAATAATTTCTGCAATGATTATGACAAATTTAAACTCCAGCAGGAAAGCTTAAAGCAATTTGATCACACAGGTTGTTAGATAAATAACATTGTCAGTACAGTCTAAAGATCTAGAAACAGGATTGATTTCTTTCTTCACACCAACAGCATTTTCTGAACATTTTCTTGGGTCCCAAAGGAAATAAAAGACACATAGTTTAAGTCACATAAATCAGTGGACACGCCAGGCAATAAACAAATAGATTTCTACTGTCGTCTTCCTAGCAGCAGGAGGCATAATGGTCAAGAATTTGGGACTCTATGTGTATTTCTTGACCTTGTCAATCCCGAGTTACTTCTCATATTTTTGTAAGATAAATTTTAACACACATTATAGGGGCAGGAGAATAGGGTCTGGAGGAAGAGAACCTAAAGTCAATTTACACTGACTTCCCAGACATGAAACAAAAGGAAAAGTCCACCTCTCTACACCCAAGAAGCAAAAGAATCAGAGGCTACTCCCCTTGCACTGTGTTGCAGAGGAAAAATAGAAAATACCTCTGGTTGGTCCCCTCTTGCAACCAATCAGACTTGTTGGTTTCCTCTTACAACCAATCAGACTGGCTGTGGGTCAAGTCTTCACGAGTAACTTTGTAGCTTTGCTTAAGCCTCTGATTGGTTGCCTCCTTCAACCAATCAGACTGTTGGGGGGGGGCACTCCTTCATTTACATAGGGTATAACAGAGTTCCCAATGGGAAACTTCTAGAGGGCATTCAAACATCAGAAAATTCTGTAGCCAGTGCTCTTGGTCTGCTTGTTCTAACCTGCTGCTCCTATTTAGAGTGTACTGCTGTTTCAATAAATCTGTTTTTGTTGCTTCATTCTTTTGTTGCTGTACTTGTGTGTTTTGTCCAATTCTCTGTTCAAAATGGCAAGAACCTGGATGATTCATAGTCAAGACCCTCCGCTGGTAACATCATGTCAGTAAAGATGATTCTCAGGATAATGAAAATCCTCTAAAAAAGGTTTAAAACATGTAGCAGGTTGGGTTTTTAGGAAAGAAATCTCTAATACGAGTTGTACAGGCAGTATGTGTTTAGGGAATGCCCTTGCTCGCCCTATCCTAGGAAGCGGAGGAGCAGGAGAGGAAGAGGGTGATGCAGATCTAGGGTCCCAGCCCAATTATAGATTCCATGGAGCCTTCCACAGGGTGCTCTGCAGCTAAAATGGTTCTGCAGGGTTGTCCAGAGTTAGGTCAAGACTACCAGGTTTTAAGTTTCCTCCTATCCTCCATCCATTTAAATTGGGATGTGCGTTGCCTAGATTAGGGGTATGAACTTGGGAGAAGTGTAGGTTTGCCAGAGACAAGTGTGGATGAAGCTGAGTACTGAGGGCTGCCTCCGTAGTTGGGGCCCAGATGTCACCAAATGTGGACCTGGGGGTATATTCCAGCATCGTCATAGGCCATAATTAGTAGAAGAGTTCTTTGAGGATTGAATACCACAGAGAATGGGTTCTTTGAGTACTGAATACCCATAGAGAAGTGCGTATTTAAGATTCACCAATTTCCCCCTATTTTACATACTGTAAGATCACAATACCATTCAGCATTATGAGAGTGATTCCTTCAGAGTTTCTCCTTGAATTGTAAGTGAAGGTGGCTCAAATGACTCATCTTATAATCCATATCTGATCAAGATCACTCTTACAGATATTTTGTAATATTATCAACCACAATGGTAATATTCTGTGCTATCCCTAAGAAAATGGAAGGAGTACAAATGAAGTTGAATTTTTTGGATCAGACATAATCAAGGAAAATTTTAGTTAAGCCACACCCTTCATCATCAGAAAAAGTTAGAGAAGGTGTATAGTTTTGTGTTGTGAAAGTATACATGAGTTATGTTGTTTAATGTTCAAATATATAAATTATTCAAATATAATATTCAAGGAATAAGGTATTTATATGTAGCTAAAAATAAATAAATAAATAAATGACTCTGTGATTCATCTTTTCATTAAGAAATTTCTATTTCAAATTCCAAATCATCTATTGCTGCTAGATGACTTGGAATTTGCTATTTGCTGCTCACCAAATAACCAAATTATTTATTTTTTTGATGATATTAATAACATTACCCTTTATTAAATAACTTTAGCAGTTGGATGATTGTATGTATTAATAAGTGTACATTGATATGTGTCCTAGACATTTTAACTATCTCCATAGGAATTTTTACATATGAATTAAACAGAGTTTGAAGAAATTGACAATAAATTACCTAACAGAAAACTGGTTCTGATAATTGGTCCTCTTGTTACAGTAATCCTACAAGCAATATTTTAGTTGTATATGATTCTTGTAGCTTCCCATTAGTAAATTATTGCTTAATAACAATTTTCTGATTTCAGAGTCTTGCCAAGATGTTTAGATATCTGTTTATAAAAATTAAATATTTTTGACAAGTAAGAATAATGTTCTATCATTTTAGGAATAATCAATAATTTATTTTTTCCTAATTTTTTAAAACTCTTCTTGTGTTTTTGTATGTCATATTATTATATATTTTCAGAGATTATGCCTGTTCGTATGCTCCACAAACTTGCTCTGTGTGAAACGTTTCTCTCTGGATTCATTATATGCATAATTAATTGACTTCACCTTCTCAAACAAACAACTCGAACTCAGTGTAATTCCCTGTTTTGGATCATCCTCATTTGACCATCACAATGATGCCTAAGATTTTTTAAATCATCTTTTGCGTAGATATCAACTGAGGGCAGCTTAGTTTTCAAAATTCATGGCAGCTGCTTGCTTCAAAGTGCTGTGCAATCTAAGAGAAAGTATAAAAATAAAACACACTAGCTCTATTCTTCTAAATGAGAATAATTTGCATAGTTTAAGAAGATCCTATGGATCTCAATAGATTTTCCATATTTTAAAACTTAAAAATATTCATGTTATATCTTAGGACTTTAAAACCTTCTTTCCAATAACTGCTTTGTTAGTTTTCTTCTAAGAACTTCAATAACTTAGTTGATAATCCCTTTCCTGAAATTATTGTATTTTACAGATAATAAACTTTGTTTAATTAACATAAAATTAATACATGAATCATTTATGGCAAAGAGCGAAGATGTACAAATTTTTTAAATGTAAAAGTTTTTGTCTTTCTCCTAGACAATGGATAGCAGTTTATTTTGAAATAATTCTCACATATTTCACATTTAAGTATTTAGTTTTTTCTCACAAATTTATTCATATCTGTCTAGTTTATTTTCACTTACACAAATTGGATTATACTATACATGTTGTCTGTGATGCACTTGTTCCAATTAACAGTATTTATTTGTTTTCTCTGTCATACCACAGAAACATTCTGCATTCTTGTTGTATAATATCTTCCAATTTGGAAACAGGGAAAAAAAAACTGTTTATTGAGAAACATTGTATCTATTTCCTAGTTTTTGCTGTTATAATAATGCTTTTGTTCATACTTGTACAAAATCTTTGTTTTCAGACACTGGTGTTTCTGTAGAACATATTAATGAAAATAAAATTGCTGTATCAAATGATATATTACTTTCTCAAAAGCATCAAACACGGCTAAAGCTATTTTTAGACAAGTAAGAGTATGAATGCACCTTCTTTTCCAAACTTAAGATATTGATTTTTTTGGTTCCAGTTTATATTTGAGGATATGATTGTATTTTTTAAATTTTATTCACCTATATCTTAGTATATTTTGGCATCTTCTCTATTTTTATTGATCATTTGTGTTTCTTGCATTAATTCTCTGTTTACATAATTTTCCGTTTAAAAAATTGATTGTATTCTTCTTATTAATTTGCATAAATTCTTCATGTATCCTGTACATTAATTTTATTTTACACATATGACAAAAAAGTGCAGCAGCCTTAATGACCCTACAAGATAATATAGAATTCATGTTAAAATGATGCCACACCTTGATTGACCAAAAGACAATAAACACTTTGAAACTGGTATCTATGTGGACATATACACATCAAGAATTAGAGAAGAATTGCTGTCTGCATAGAATAAGATGTGGAATGTTCATGTTATATGTTCCAAATGAGAACTAGGCAAAAAAAAATTACAATTTATAAATTGTATTTATACAATAGACAAAATAAATGCCAAATAAATACAAAAATAAATACAATTCATCATTTAGTTTTCTCAGGGTCTTGAAAAGCAAAATCCTATGACTTTGGTCTCTGCCTCTTCAGTCTACCAACTCATGAGTATTTCATGGTTCAGTCAAATCTTTCTAAATCTTATGTGTGAAAATGTATATTCTGATGTATTTCTGGAGATTAAAAACTTCAAAAGAATTCAAACATTTAGAAATTAATGTTTACTATTCAAAACTATAAAGTTCCTTACAAGATGTATGTACAATGTTAAAATGAGTTAACTAACGTTTTAGATTTACATTGTTTTTCTTTGTAATTTAAGGCAACATTTACAAAGTTCCAGGTAGATTAATGTTTTAAAAAATGAAACCCCATGAAAGTATCAAAATGAGATATAGATGAATGTTTTCATATATCTCTAATTATTTCTTTTTCCTGAAAATAACCTTGTAATTGCACACTTGGGTACTGTAATAATAGCGTCAATCTCCAAGTGAGGCATAAAAGTCTCTTTTCTTTTTCTAGTCACTCTCTGTGACTAGTCTCCCCTTGTATTGATCTTTAAAATCTGCTCACCTGCATGCACTATTCAATTAAAGTCTGCTTTGTATCTCTTTTGTACAATTAATAGCACAATATTGTAATGATGTTTTTGCTTTTCCAACTCCTTAAAGTCAAAAGACAGGCTTTTAATTTTTTCTCCCAGAAATGCCTACTAAATAGTACATGTTTAATAAATATTTGAAAATAAATTCTCAAAAAAAAATTAGACAACATAGATTTTCAATAAAACTTAAACTTTGCTATTATACTGGTAGAGACAAAATATATTTTGGACAATCAGTGGGAAAATACTGAATATGCTGTTGTCTGCAGAGTTAGAGAATAGAACTCAAAAATGAAGAAAATAAGTTTGCTGCATGCTAAAGTGAACAAAAGTACACACAAGGGTCAAAAATGATAATAAAAGTGGTTATTTAAAGTTTCATTGTGTTATTAAGTTGTTGGTTTATTAGGGAGTGAAAAATGTGGCCTTCCTTCCCCCAACATGGATTTGATGGAGAGAGAACGCTCTCTGCCTCCATACTGCCTCCTGTGACCTTGAAGGACGTGGATAAAGGGCTTGTCTTCATGCCCCACATAGAATAAGGAGACTTAAAGAGGAAGCAGAAGAAATGGTATTACACAGATAACTGCATGACAGGCTAGGCCACCTCTTTTTTGAAAAGACAATCAGGCACTAGAAAGAGTTTAGGCGATAAAACACGATACAAAAGTGGCTTCCTATGAACTCATCACTGATAATCTGTATTGGGGTGAAGTTGAAAATATCCCCAAGATCATCATGGACAGGACATACAGTGGGTCACCACATCAGCAGGGTACAGTAGCAAGAGGAACCACTGTTAAGCAGAGATGGACATGAGGCAGCTCCACAATACAGACTAGCAATTCATTATGCAAGGTGTCTGCAGCTCTCTCCTTTTCCCAGCACATTAGAGGGGTAAGAGCTTGTAGTTGTCCTTCCACTCAAGGACAAGAGATTTGAAAGAGGATTTAAGAAGTGTGTTACCCTCACCTCTTCTTTCAGTCATCAATGCAAACCCTGGACACTGATGTTGAGGACTTTTGGAGTATGAAAGGGATTTGGAATTGGATATAAAATCAACTAGAAGGGGACACATTTCTTATAACTTTTGGTTAAAAGTGATTAGAGATTTGTGGACTCATCTTGATAAATCATTAAAAGATAAAAAAGAAACATTCAACAAAACATGGGTGAAGTACTGAATGCTGAAAAAAATAACCTCTTTTGTGGCATCACTGATTTCAGGATATTTGATAAAGTAGTTACATTTATGCGAGAAGATCATCAATCTCTATATATGAGTTTTAGTTTCTATTGAACTCAAGTTTGTGATTTTTAAACTTTATTGGACATTAGTTTGAGTGTGAAAAAATAAAGCTGCAAATAAATATGATATGTTCAAATGATAGCCTAAAAAGTGTTCTGTTTAATCAAATTGTTATGCTCTGTGGGTTTCAACACGCTATACTCTCATTTGCATGCATATCTTATTAACAATTTAAGCTTCATTTATCATTTTTCTAGTCAGGCTTGAGACATTGATGATATATGATTAATTAATGTCCAATCAACAAGTATCTACTTTGTTCCTATTATAAGATATAATAAGGATAATTACATAGTAAGCCTTTTTTTTTTTTTTTTTTTTTTTTCCAGTAAGACACTTCTAAAAACCCAACTTATAAATCAGCTAAAAGTAGATGAATGTGCTTTCATGGAAGAGAGGAGAGTGAGCCAAAAGGTTCAAATAGCTCCTTCAACCCTTGCAGACACCTACACAACAGGAAAATATAAGATATTGAATGCGTGCTTCCCCTGCGGGTTCTCCTGAAACTCCTCAAAAATGATGCAAAAGGGGATATCAAAATGAAAAGAAAACATTAAAAATTTTTGGGGGACTCAAAAGCAGGTGGATAACTGATTAGATGTTGTGGCAGTTAAATGGAGGTGGAGGAATAGTCTCGGATAGAGGAAGAAGCAAGGGTGAATTTAGAAAGAAGGATTTTCATTACCTTGTGAAAATGTGGAAATTCCTCAGCTCAGTACTTTTGGGATAATAATCTATCTATTTCCTACACATCAAACAGAATATGCCCTCCTCACTTTTAAAAGTAAGGATTATATTTGATGAACCATCTGCCTTATTATAACACGATCTTGATTTTTTTGTGATTGAAATCTTTGGACTCTGCTTCTTGCTCTATGTTGAAGCATTTTGTGTATTTTGGTCTCTACTTCAATTCCTTCTTTCACCTCCACTGGAGGTCTACATTCTGTTATGGAGAAATTGAGATATTTTTACATGGCTTCACTTCTTCTGAGACCAATTGAGAGGACTGAGAATCAAATTCATATTTTGTGGCCTGCTTCATCTATCTTTGGGAGAAAAAGACTAATTTTGGGGAACTTAAGTGATTTATGACTCTATTTGTTTGACAAATATGAAGTTACTTATGATTATTGAAAACTGAGACATATTCATTTTGTGTATCTAAACAATATGACTTTATATTCTTGCTCAAAACAATAATTTTCTGGCTCTTGTAGCCTTTCCTCTGATATGTAAGACATATCATTGTCCACAAACAACCTATTTGGGGTGACCAGAAAAATAAGCGATGACCATACAGATTTTGTATATATCAATATCAAATATTAACTATAAAAAGCCAAATTATGTTATACCAAAAGTTAGAGTGTAGAAAAGTGAATCAACATGTGATAGTTGTACAGTGGAAAGCATGTAAACTAAATAAAATTAAGGGAAAGAAGGGAGTTGGAAATCACTGAGGTTGATATTTTCATAAAGGTATAATCTGAGTTGTGACGAAAGAAGAAGCATTTTAGTTCAGTAGTAAGCAAACATAAAAGAGAGAAACAGGGATATGATATTAGGAACTGCTTTAGGGTATCATAAACATGTAAGAATGTATTTAGTTTAATTTGTATATTTTGTTAGTTTAAAAACTAAAAATGTTTATAACAAATATTTTGAAAAATTACAATTTCATTCGTTTTTGTTGTTGTTCTTTAAAAGTGGGAAGATATTTGATCCATCATGACAAAGAATACATGCTTATTTTTTAAGGGAATATGAGCTAGTGCAAGTACATGATGTCTTAAGTGAGACCTTCCAGAATCTAAGTAATTGCCTCATACTCTTCTGGTTTCTTCTTTTCTTTTAGCTCTTCTTAGCCTGTTATCTTTCCTTAAAAGGTAGTTGATAATATGCCATATAATTATAATGATTAAATGAAACAGTATTTTTAAAATGCATGGTATATTACAGATGACAATAAATATAATATATATATTCTTTGAAATTATATATAACTAGATGTTTTAAAAAATTTAATAATTATATTTTTAACTCAGCATGGAAAAAAGCTTATAAAAGTACAAACTGCTGTGTCTTGTCATATATTCTTGAAAGTAACTAAAAAAAATCAGAAGGATGACTTCTTAAACCTGATTCAGAAATATGACATTAAAAATCTTGGTGTGTGTTTAAATCGGCAAAGATAAAATTATGATATTGATCAACATGATTCTATGACTTTAGCATTTCTTTATGTTAGAAAAGACTAACGCAGACTCTTTCAATGTTGAATTATTTCATCTAAACTAGGATGACTATACAGAACAGATTGCCAAAGTACAACCATGAAACAAATAGAATGACATAGTTTCTGAGACAGAAACAATGTTAAAGAGTAATAAAGAGAATTAAAAGACATGGAGATAAAGCAAGAAGGCTTGGAGCTATTTAAACTTAATTTTCTGGCTTTGGTAACTTTTCCTTAAAGCACATTGTAACTAACCATGTAAATTCTCAGCTACCATGAGCGAGCAAGCTATTTCCCCATGTGCATTCGTATATCACTGGGAAAATATATAAATTGTTTTAGACCACTTTGGTACCAAAGAAGACAGGCCTACCCCAGAAGAATGCACTGTTTCAAGACAAGTACTCTCCTGGGGTGTATTTCAGCAAGCCAGTGTATTTCATCTGTAATGCTCAGGCATTAAACGCGTGACAGTGAAGATGTATGGCCAAGCAGTCAGTGATACGCCATTCTAAGTGAGTTTGCTGTTTACGTTCAGATTATTCAGCTGTGAACAGACCATATATACAGAGTCTTAATGTAATAAAGTAATAATGTCTAACTTTTACCCGTGACCTGACAACATTTATACAGCACCACCATTCTTCCTGTAGAAAACATCGTTGTTTTTTCTGTGAAACAAATGCACTGGATGTATAAGTAGACTTACTGTGCTGAAAACTTTCACTTCTTTGCTATGCTGGATTTAATATATAATTACATAAATTCTAATCATTAGAAATGCAATCCAACACCTGGAATTTTTGCCATGGTAGAACCAATGAATATAAACTAAGCAGGGCAGTATAAAATCCTTTTACTGTTATTAATATAATTCCCATGTTTGCATAATAAGGTTGAAATCAATAAATAATACAGGAAAGTGAAAACATTATGTAATCATTGGCCACAAATGGAGAGTTAGGCTGCCTGTTTGTGATAAACTGGAAGGCTGGGCTCCTAAAATCTCTTACAGTCCTTTTCGCCCTCCATTCATTTTCTCCTTTGGTTCTCAGGAACTCACTAAAATTTCCTAGAGGGCTTCTGGCTTATTTAAAATAAATGTGAAAGACATTGGCTGAGAACATTGTGGTAAAACTTTGATAGAGTTATCAAGGTTCCCAATATTCACAGCTTAAAATTCAAACCCTAAGAAATTCCAATATTACTGGTGTTAGATGCCAGAATAAAGGTAGTTTTATTCTACCAGCTTCAATGAACAATAATGGAGAAACAAATGTGATTTAAAAAATGGATAAATACAACTTTAATTAAAAATAATAATGTTAACAGTCAAAACATCAAATTAGAAGTTTGAAGAATATTGGGAATATTGGACCAAAATGTAGTGATAATGTGAGAACTCACTCAGACCTCCTTAGATGTCTAATGAAAATTATCCCTAAAAGTGGATGTTACAGTTTGAAAAGGCACCAAATGAAACGTAGATTACAGCAATTAGGTGGAGTGCTGTGGGTTGTCCAAGAAAGAAGAACGAATCCCAACCACAGAACACAAAGTCGTGTTCTTGTTATTCTTATTATTGTCATGGCCAGAACAACTATTCTGGCTCTGCATCACCCCTAACAGGATTTTGTTATCTGCTGGGATGAGTATAAAACCAAGCATGACTATCCTAGAGAAAAATATACTTTAAAATTTTACTCCATTTTCAAAATTAAACTTTAGTTCCTCTTTATTTCCTGAGTTTCAAATTATTCAGCACAGGAATCTTACATATTTTCACAATCTAATCATGTTTGCTTCTTCTCAGACCCCATTATGAACAAGTAACAGTTTATTTCTAGGACTTCTTAGTAAAAAAAAAAAAATCTACATTCATTAACTCCTTTAGTCTTTAGAACAACACAATCAGGGAATTTTTATTATCTCCATTGTGCCAATGACGAAACTGGGACCAAATAAAATTTATGTAACATACTTAGTCAATGGCCCTTCGTGTTTGGCAGAGCTAGGATTTGAATGACATTAGACTCCTTACTTTTGTATTTTACAACTGACATGCTGCTCAACAATGATTAAAATAAATTTTAAATATTTAAATATTGAATATTAAATGTTAGTAAAAATTATTTTTATAAGAAATAAAGTGAATATGTTAGTAACTTTATTCACTAACCTGAACATATACTATATATATTTCGAACTACTACTTCTTTGTAAATACTCCCTTGTGCTTACTGAAGCGCTGTAACACTCCCTAACATGTATATTTTGATTTTGTAGTAGGAAAATCCATATGTCATCTTTCAGTATTTGTTCAAAACATATTCTTCTAAGTGAGATTTTAAAAGAAACTAATGCAATTAACCATTGGTTATTTAAATTCCACCATGCCATCTTAGATTTAAGTATTAACTACAAATATTCAAATAGTAGATATCATTTATATTAATGTAAATATGTTCTGTAAAATATAACATATAAATCATTTATAATGTAGTAAAAATGGACTACATTTGCAAAATATACTTAACAGAAAAAAAAAACTCTTCAAAAATAAACAAACCATTTGTAACATTTTGAGAAGCTTGAAACTCATTCAGGAAAACTTATCACTCTAACAATTGTTAAACTACCAACTCTGTTTACGAGTTGGAATTTTTATAGGGGAGAGGTGCAGTAAATAGATTGAAGGACATGAACTACTACCGATAAACTATACCCAAAAATTGATTCTCACAAATCTGCTATGATCAAACTGAACCTGTTTATAGGGCACATAATTTCTGATTTGCATAAAGTACACAAATAATTACTAATCTAAATTTACATAATCATTAATTTAAAAGACTCATCTTTCAACAAAGAGCATTCTATCACACTTCAAGCACATATGGCAAAATCTCTTTCTAGAGGTTTTTGTTTAATAATTTTATTTATAATTCTTTGTAAATTGTTTCCTTGGACATTTTTGCTGAAGTTGACAAATCTTTGTTTTATGATGAAACTTTTATCTCTTTGTTGTAGTGCACAAAGGGATTTCAAATGCAATGTTTTATTCCTTTTTCAAAGTCCAAAGCTCTTGAGACTATCTATGGTTTTTAGTTTCTTCTTCTCTGAGAATTTAGTAATAGTGGCATCTTGGGAATGAGACCCTGCCTCCTCCCTCATTCTCTTCACTCCCTGCTTCACTCACTCCCCTCCCCTAACCCTCTCCCTCAAACTCTGTGCCTTTTAGAAAATCCAGCTTCCAAATGGGACTTCACACTGACAGGGAGAAAAAGAAAATTTTATTGCTTGGAGTTGTTTTTCACTTTAAAGGTTTTTTAGTGATAACCTTTCTTCTCTTAGAAAAGAGAAAATGACGAAGGTGAAAGGTTGTTACTATGCATTTGAAAGCATCAATTTCTGTTAGGAATAAATTTTTACTTTATATCTAGATAATACCAGCTAGGGCTTGGCCCTTGTACACACTTATTCATTACTATTTTAACATGAATTTACTTTAGTTAGAAAAATAAGTCCTATATAAATAATTCTGTATAAAGATATAACTTGGAATTTAGATTTACATTAACATAAAGAACATGTTCTTAGAGTCGATGATATTTGCTAGAGGAGCTGTATTCTTTAAACATAGAATAATATTATTTTTTTCAATTATTTAATTCTGTGAACTTGGGAAATCCCAAGTAGAGAACATTTTGTCTTTCAATTCTTTTATATAGAAAAGATACAAGGATCTGAGAGTCTGTCTCGGGCTTCTTTGCATCTTATATGTTGGTGAACTGTAATGAAAATAAAATTTAGCATTTAAGGAAAGTGTAGATAAAATTTTATTTATAAGGATACAGTCCTCACATTAAAAATACATATCTGTGTGAAATCCTACCTAGTCTCAATAGTTTTATTTTATCTTCATCCTTATTTTCTCCCTTCTTCCCCACCTCCTTCCCTCCCTCCATCCCTCTCAAGTTCTTGAAGTGTTCTATTTGTCCCAAAACTGTCTCTAATTCAGCCTCTAGTTCAGGGGGCCATAGGACCTTGAAGGCTCTTTATACTCTGTACTCTAAAGGATCGTCAACACCATGGAAGAAAATCCTGATAGGGAGAACATCGTGAAATTCTGGAAGGATTACACCACTGAAGATGCCATTGTGACTATAGAAAAAGCAGTGAAAGCCACTGAACCTGATGCAATAAATTCCTGGTGTAGAAAACTGTGGCCAGATGTTGTGCATGATTTCACAGAATTTACAGCAGAGCTTATCAAGAAAATCATAGGGGCAGTGGCTCAGCAGTAATTTTAGCACTTTGAGAGGCCAAGGTGGGCGGATTATTTGAGGTTCAGGAGTTTAAGACCAGCCTGACCAACATGGTGAAGACCAATATCTATTAAAAATACAAAAAAATTATCTGGCTTTGGTGGCAGGCGCCTGTAATCCCAGCTACTCAGTGAGCTGAGGCAGGAGAAATGCTTCAACTCAGGAGGTAGAAGTTGCAATGAGCTGAGATCACACGACTGCATTCCCACATGGGTGACAGAGGGAGACGTTCTCAAAAAAAAAAAAAAAAAAAAAAAAGCAAGAAAGAAAAAGAAAATCATGGATTATGGACATGGCAAAAAGAAAAAGGTGGGAGGGGATGAAGAATTTCAAAATACAAATCTTAGAGAAGTTCAAGAGATAACAGAAACCACACCAGAGGAATTCACGAAAGCTGACCTGATAGAGATTGATACTTTCAAACCAGTGCCAGACAATGAGGAAGAAGACAGGAAGCAATGCAAGAAAACAAGTTGAATTAGACAATCTGGCAGAAAGGTGGCAATGATTCAAGACTGCCTTTGAAATAGTTTATGACATGGAGTCCTCTATAATATGAGCACTGAAACTAAAGCAAATGTTAGAAGAATAACTGGTACTGTATAGAAACAATTTTAGAGAAATGGAAAAGTCAAAAACTCAGAATTTAGCTATTTCAAGAGTACCTGCCTCTCCTGCCTCCTCTTCCACCTCCTGTTCCTACAACCTCCTTGAGCATACTCAAGTGAAGATGAGAATAGAGACCTTTATCATGATCTTCATAATGAATAGTAAATGTGTTTTCTCTTTATTATGATTATCTTAACTTTTTTTCTCTCGGTTATTTTACTGTAAAAATACACTATATAACATGGAGAAACCTGTCTCTACTAAAAAAAAAAAAAAAAAAAAAAAAAAAAAAAAAAATTAGTTGCCCATGGTGGTGCATGCCTGTAATCTCAGTTACTAGGGAAGCTGAGGCAGGAGAATCGCTTGAACCCAGGAGGCAGAGGTTGCAGTGAGCTGAGATCATGCCACTGGATTCCAACCTGGGCAACAAGAGCAAAACTCAGTCTAAAAAAGACAGACAGACAGACAGACAGACAGACAGAGAGAAAGAAAGAAAAAGAAAGAAAGAAAGAAAGAAAGGAAAGAAAGAAAGAGAGAAAGAAAAGAAAGACAGACAGACTATATAATATAAAAACATATAAAAAAAAGTGTTAACTGATCATTTATGTCATTGGTAAGGCTTCTAGTGAACAGCAGGCTATTAGTAATTTTGTTTTGAGGGACTCCAGAGTTATATGCAGATTCTCAACTGCACACAGGGTCAGGCACCCTAACTCCTACACTGTACAAAGGTCAACTGTACGTAAATTTAAAAGTATGGAATTTCTATAAAACCAAATACTGATAAAGTTAGGTATAAGATTACTGCAATTTTAAATAAAGGTTTAGAGTCAAGAGACAAGAACAAAGTTTTATAAGGAAGAAAAATACATATTTAAAAACAGACACACATTAAAGTATTGCGGATGGTGTTTTATTTTTTTTTTTTTTTATTTTTTTTTTTTTTGACAGCATCTTGCTCTGTTGCCCAGGCTGAAGTGCAGTGGCACTATCTCTGCTCGCTGCAACCACTGCCTCCTGGGTTCAAGCAATTCTCATGCTTCAGCCTCCTGAGTAGCTGAGACTACAGGTACACACCACCACATCTGCCTAGTTTTTGTATTTTTAGTAGAGATGGTTTTTCACTATGTTGGCCAGGCTGGTCTCAAACTGACCTCAAGTGATCCACCTGCCTAAGCCTCCCAAAGTGCTGGGATTACAGGCCTGAGCCACTGCCCCGACCAGATAGTGTTCTTAATAAGAGTATTTTGAGACTAAGGTAGCATTTATTTTAACCTCGGCTA
Organism: Saimiri boliviensis; assembly: GCF_048565385.1. NCBI lineage: Eukaryota > Metazoa > Chordata > Mammalia > Primates > Cebidae > Saimiri > Saimiri boliviensis. Next base: position 13,240,786 of record NC_133461.1, on the reverse strand, counting down.
GTTTTATTATTTAGCTTTCTAAAACTTTTGTAGCTAATCCATTTTATGTTTGGAATGTTCTGGAAGCAGACCCTAACCAACATCATCCAAGGTGGTGATAATTCAAGAACAGTTCTCCATAATTACTCTGACTGCTCGAGGAAACATTAAGTTGGAAAAATGCTTTCTGGAGGAATAAATATAATACATATAATATACACATATATATACACACACATATGTGTATATATACATATATACACATATACAAATATATGTATACATGTATATACATGTAAAAATATACATGTATACATGGATACATATATATGTATACATATATGTGTGTGCATGTGTGTATATATATGCATATACATATATATATATATATATATATATATATATATATATATATACACACACACACAGGGAACTACTGTGGTAGGAACTAACATACCAACAATGTAGCATTGTATAATAAAATTCAAACTTGTAATATGTTCGTTGTTTTCCCGCAAACCATTTGCCCTGATAAAGCATGCAAATAATTAAAAGGTGTGAAGAAGTAGGCAGTAAAGTAAAACATTTATTATTACCAAGTTCTGAGTGAGAAAACACTTCCTTGGATTAAACTACATTAATCATATTAAGTAAATGATTAGTTGTATATTTTTTAGTGTGGATACAGAGAAATTAACTAACAAGTATAGAATACTTGGAACTAGGCAGCACCTTAAATTTGGAAGTCGAGTGGATGATTTTACTGCTCTTATCCAAAGCATTTGTTAAGCTCTAAAATTTGAATGATCCGGTAGGATGCATTTTCATGAGAAGCGAAACGGATATTGTTTCTTTGATTTTGAGAAGGAAGACTCTCATGAGCTCTTTTTCTAGGCATGATATTTATGTTTGCATTTTAGTAAAGATTGAGAATTGGAATTGACAGTTTCTACGTCTTGCTAATTTGTTACTATAAAGTACTTTGAGTATTAAAAGATGAGACAGCTGAGAGAAATATGCCCCTCTGCCAAATATTTCATTTCTGTGGATGGATAATCAAGAGTTATCAGGCAGATTAGTAGAAAACTTTGTAAAACAAAGGACCATAGTATCCAAACTTACAAAGGCTCTAGACATAAACTAGGTGTAAAAGGAAATAAGAATTTAGCATGCCTGGGTCACAGAATATTAAAAAGGAATGGTGGAAATTGAGTGGGGAGATACAGGAATAGAATAAAATGAAGAACCTTTTAAAATACATATAATGTTTGGACATTGTTAGGTAGATTATTGCCTCTAGATGTATATCACAAGTAGCAACCTTTAAACAAGAAGACAAAAGCACCTAAAATAAGGACCAATACATGAGTTTTATTTTGACAAATATATACTTAAAAAACACATAAAAGCAACAGTGATGGTTTATTATCTACTATCAACATACTGACTTTCAAAAAGTAGAAATGTTATTGCAAAATAATGAATGCATTTAACTTATGTAGAAAAGTCATAACATTTTCCCATTTTTTTCTCACTCTACCAGTGAGACAGCTGACAGTGTCCTCAGAGAGATGTTTGGTCTGTGAATCAGCATTTTGAAACCAGTACTACAAGATCACTGACATATGTTACAGAGAAGGAGAGATATAGAACCGTAGGATTGCCAAATAATTTGCTCAATTTATGTAGCAGTAAGTGATGGTACTTATATTTATATTGCTCTTGAGAAATACAACACAGTCTAGGCAAAGATTTCAAGTTGAAGACTAGTGAAAAATAAAAATTAGATGACTATCATGATTTCTCCTTTGTTTTGCCGAAAGTGTTTAAATAAAGAAAAATACACCTGCCAAACCATCATTGAGATATAACTTCTATTGACTAATTTAAATCACCTATGACTGTAAAGAATTATTTGTTACTTGTGTTTCCCCCTAAATGTTATGTTAGCTAAGCTATTTCTTACATGAAAAGCATATCACCAAGGATTTTAAGGAAGAAGAATGTATTCCATTAGTCTCAGTCATTACATATCATCTGTGGCTTTCACTGGTATATTATATCCATTTTTAGCTTTCCCCAATCAAACTTTATGTGTAATTTGATTGTAAGTATTCAAAAGTTCATCTCAGTAGAAGATTCATTAAAAATATAAAGAAAAAGGAAGAGAATGACAAGCATGATAGGCATCGGGGTGCTATTTCTTAGGTCTAGTCAGGTTATTTCTAAAACTAAAATTCTAAAGTTCTCTTCCAGTTATACTCTACCAGCTGTTTCCTCATAGCATCTAATGCCAATACTAACCCTCTAGTTACAGAGGCCTAAAACTTTGTCATCCTTTGCTCTGAAAGTTGATATCAAGAGCTTATCTCCTATATTTTTTTCCCAGGAGTTTCATGGTTTCAGGTCTTTTGTTTAAATGTTCAATGCAATGTGAGATGACTTTTTATTTATGGTGTTAGATAAAAATCTGATTTCATTCTTTTGTATGTGGTAGATAGTTTTCTCTGGCAACAAATTTCAACAAATTTTAAAGAACTTACAAAGTATATTCTATGAGCACATAAAATTAAAGTGGAAATTAACAACTAATCTGGACAATCTCAAATGTTTGTATAAAAAGCAACATGGCTTTAATAACACATAAATCAAATAAGAACTTACAATAAAGACAAGAATATATTTTGAATGGAATAAAAATAAAATGTCTATAATAACTTGTAGATTTCCATTATAGCAGTGCTTGAAAGCAAGATTTATAGTAATACATATATACATTGGAATATATAAAACAATAAAAAGTCAATGACATAAGAACTTATTTATAGGAAGTCATATAAAAAATATAAGCCCTAGAATGATAGAAATAAAGGGAAAATGTAATAAAGAAAAAAATGAGAAAACAGACATAATTAAGAAAATTTAGAAAGAAAAATAAATTGGATTTTAAGGTTAGAATTAAAACTGATAATTAGCAAGATAAATCAAGAAGGAAAGAAATATACTGAAATTTTTAAGCATTGGGAGTGAAAAGAACGGACATCACTGCAAATCACAGATATTTAAACATTGCATGAGTATATCATGAACAATTTTGTGTCAATATATTTAAAAATTTAACGTTGGAAAATTATTTGAAGACACAGAAATAGCATTATTAAAGAACTTACACATACACACACACACACACACACACAGAGAGAGAGAGAGAGAGAGAGAGAGAGAGAGAGAGAGAGAGAAAGTTTAGACCCAGGATGTTTAATTGGTGAATTCTTGCAAACATTTAAAGAAGACCTAATATAAATAAATCTTACACACACTATCCCTGAGAATGAAAATGAAGAAAACACTTCCCACCATATTTTATTATGCAAATATAACCATGACAACAAAAACTAGTAAGAACATTATAAGAACAAACAATTAAAGGCTACTCTCATGAGCACAGATGCAAAACCTTAATACATTATCAGCAAATGGAAACCAATAACGTAAATAGAAAGAATACATATGAATAAGTATCATTTATTTCAAAAATATAAGCTTGGCTTAATATTTGAGTGCCAATAAATTTATTTAACCACACTAAAGAAAAATGTAAATAATTCCCTCAATAGATGTTGTAAATGCATTCAATAATATCCAAAAGTATTAATAAAGTGGAGATAAAATAGAACTTTCTTTTCTTATTTATTTATTTATTTATTTATTTATTTTTATTTATTTTATCGTACTTTAGGTTCTGGGGTACATGTGTAGATCATGCAGGATTGTTGCATAGGCATATACATGGCAATGTGGTTTGCTGCCTTCATTCCCCAGTCACCCACATGTGGCATTTCTCCCCATATTATATCTCCCCGACCTCCTGGCCAAAATAAAACTTTCTTAACCCTATAAACAGTGTCTAAAAATCTAAAACTAAGATTATACTTAAAGGAGAAATATTTACTATTTTTTCCTGTGTTCAGTAATAAGACAGAAATTTTCAACATCATCACTTTTAAAAATAGACCTAGTATTAGAGAAATGCAAATCAAAACCACATTGAGATACCATGATAGACTGGATAGGGAAAATGTGGTACATATACACCATGGAATATTATGCAGCCATCAAAAATGATGAGTTTGCATCCTTTGTAGGGACATGGATGAACCTGGAAACCATCATTCTCAGCAAACTGACACAAGAGCAGAAAATCAAACACCGCATGTTCTCACTCATAGGCGGGTGTTGAACAATGAGAACACATGGACACAGGGAGGGGAGCACTACACACTGGGGGTCCGTTGGGGGGAAATGGGGGAGGGACGGGGAGATGGGGAGGTGGGAAAAGATAGCATGGGGAGAAATGACAGATACAGGTGAGGGGAAGGAAGGCAGCAAACCACACTGCCATGTGTGTACCTATGCAACAATCTTGCATGTTCTTCACATGTATACTCAAACCTAAAATGCAATAAAAAAATAAATAAATAAAATAAATAAAAATAGATCTAGTGAAGTTATTCAAGGAAAATAAATATATGTATAAACAATGAAAATAATTTTAAAATTTACATAATTTTCAAATGATTTAATTTTATTAGTATAAATCCAACAGAATTGATGAACAGTTAATAGTAAAATTAGCAAAATTGCTGAATTCAAATACATAAAAATCAAATGGATTTTGAATATATTAGCAGCAAGCAATTAGTAAATAATTAGTAAAATATAATAATTAGTAAAATAAATGAATACCAACAAAGATTATAATATTATCAGCATCAACTATCAAACATCTCATATATTCTAAGAAGTGATGTTCAAGGGTGGGTGCGATGGTTCACTCCTGTAATCCCAACACTTTGGGGGTGGGCGAATCACGAGGTGGGAGTTCAAGACCAGCCTGACCAACATGGTGAAACCCCATTTCTACTAAAAATACAAAAATTAATTGGGCGTAGTGGTGCATGCCCAGCTACTTAGGAGGCTGAGGCAGAAGAGTCACTTGAACCCGGGAGGCAGAGATTGCAGTGAGCCGAGATTGTGCCATTGCACTCTAGCCTGGTGACAGAGTGAGACTCTTTCAAAAATAAAAATTAAAAAAAATGATTTCCTGAACCCTTTACTGAATATCTTGTTAATAAGGATTAAATACCTCAACAAATGGAGAGACATACTATGACAATGGTGTGCAATACCTCTGAAACTCCAATAAAAACTCACAGGAAAACATCTGGTAAAAATTTAAATGGGTAATGGTGTACTGAATAAAGAAAGTATGGTGCATACACACTACGGAATACTATGCAACCAGAAAAAATGAATCATGTTCTTTGCAGCTACATGGATACAGCTGTAAGCCATTATCCTAACAGAATTAACACAAGGACAGAAAATCATATGTGATATATTCAGTTATGTAAGTGGGAGCTAAACATTGAGTACACAGGGACATAAAGATGGAAATGATAGACACTGGGGACTACTAGAGGGGGATTGTGACAGGGGAGTAAGGGTTGAAAGACCACCTATCAGGTACTCAGCAACACACAATTTGCCCAACTAACAAAATTGGACATGAATAAAAATTGAAGCTAAAATAAAAATTGAAAAAAAAAATAATGGGAAAGCAAAGGGTCTAGATTAGCCACGGCAAGTTGAATCTCAACGGTAAATATGAATGACACACTAACAGATATTGCCTTTTTATATGTTTACTGCAATTAATGTAGTATGCTATCAGTACCAAGATAGACAAATAGTTCAAAATAACAAAATAGAGTATAGAAACAAAACTGTTTGTGTACCATCAGCTGATACTGATAAAAGAACCAATAAAATTCACTGGGAAAAAGATCACCATTTTCAGAACTTGTATCACATAAACTGAATATTCGTAGGAACGAATGACACTTAAACTTTACCCAAAAAAGTACAAAATTAATTTGCAATGGACCTAAGCACAAATTTGAATTGCATAAAAATGAAACTTCTAGAAGAGAGCATTAAAAAAATCTTCGTGACATTTCATATTTTGAAAAATTTAAACATGAAAAATATTCACCATAAAGGTAAGACTTATAATTTGCAATTGACTGAAACATAATATTAAGGTACAGAAAATGCCAGTCACAGACTAGGCATGTGCATATATTGGCCAGTGGTCTCATATGCAGAACATATGAAGAATAACAACAAATAAATAAGTTAAACAGAAGAAAATAAATTAAAAAGGACAAAAAGACCTGAAAAAGAGTCATTTCAAAGACACTGACATATGCTACTGTAGGAATGAATGGCATGGTAAATTTTAGATATACACACTTTGCTCTGTATAAAGTGTGTCTCACAAAAAAGAAAAGTAAAAAGTATCCTTTTTTTCTAATGACAACATTGTTAAAGCATTTTCAGGGTATATTTTATAAAATACATAGATGCATGTTTCAAAATGTTGATTATTTTTTCTAGATTCCAGTGAATTCTGAGAATGCAACCACTGCCATCTTAATAAAGATTACATAGTTGACTGGCAAAGGAGTTTTATTCACCAGATCTTGAAAACAGACTATGTTTAGTTACTTTCCCCAGGAACAGAGTTAAAATTCTGCATAGCATGGCTAGGGATACACTGTCTCTCTTTCCACAACCTTCCCCAGAATCATTAATCCTAATAAATTTTCAAAAGCATCACTCTTAAAGTCCTTGGCTTTCCTTTTTTTTTTTTTTTAACTTTTATTTTAGGTTCAGAGGGTACATGTGCAAGGTTTGTTACTTAGGTAAATTGTGTGTTGCTGAGGTTTGGGATACAAACGATTCTGCCACCTAGGTAGTGAACAGAGTACTTAACATGGAGTTTTTCAAACCTTGCTCCCCCAACACCTTCCCCACTTTAGTAACTCCCAGTGTTTCTTAATTCCTTCTCTATGAATCAATATAAGAACGTCTGTATTCAACATATTTCAATGTTGGAATGATGTGTTACATTGTCTATCAGTTTTCACATATACAAGGATGACTCTATAATTGCAAACTTGAGACAACACTGAAATGTAATGATTGGATATAGTAAAATGAAAATGAAGTTGTGGAAGCCATGAAATAAATAGGTTTAACATACGCCATGTTTCTATCAAGAAATAAAGATTTTTCTTTTCTTTCACAACAGAGGTTTTCTACATGTAAATTGAAAGTAGAGTTTCATTTCAGAGTTCACTGTTTTCAGGTGACAGACTAATTCTTAATACTTTCTTAGCTCTTAACTTTCTTAATTCCTTAGGTCTCTCAAAGTTCATAATAAAACCACCTTTTTATCAGAAATGACATTTAAAATGAAAGGAATTTGAATGTTAGTTGGGTATAATTGATTTTTTTTTTTTTTGGAGAAATTCCTCAGTGATAATCCTATGGGTTGACAAAGTGAATATCCCTTCTTAAATTCTTACTTGTGTGTACTTATTTTGCTCTTCTATATAAAGTAGTTTCTAGGTAAACTAAGACCTACACCTGAACTAAAGTAGATGGCCTTATATACAACAGAAGAAAGACAGAATTGACATGCTATAAGGAGTATCCAATGTTTACATGGGGGAGGTAATAAAATAATTCGTGGTTTATCAAAGATTTTTGAAGACTAGATATTTACAACATTTTGATGTATAAAGGTAGATGATGTTAATAAATTATATGTTATGCATATTTTACCACATTTTTAATTTTTTAAAAGCAGACAATGTTAAACACCAGAGAACAGAGATGCATAGATTGTTTTCAGAATCTAGTGAATAACATTCCTTTGTCAATAAAGAGCTATTTTAACATCTTAAACTGTGGAAAAGTCTTATCGGGGTGTTTTAAAAAAGAAATCTTGGAAGCATTTTTATAGTAATTTTACCTTAATTAATTTACTTTTTAAATTATTAAATTTTTGAGACAGAATCTCATGCCTCACTCTGTCACCCAGGCTAGAGTGCAGTGGCCGGATCTTACCTCATTGCAACCTCTGCCTCCCAGGTTCATGTGATTCTCCTGCCTCAGCCTCCCGAGTAGCTGCGATTACAGGCACCTGCCACCACCCCTGGCCAATATACCATTCTTAAGAGACAATTATCAAGGAAATTGAAGGACTAATTTCAATAAAACTTTAATAAGACTGAGAATTTAAAATACTGGAAATGAATTTCCAGTGTTTAAGAATTTAAAATACTGGAAATGGATTAAAAATGAATCTTTAAGAAGAGGAAGATTAAAATATCTCTTGATATTTTGAAATTTCAATGCTAAATTTTGTGCAAACATAAGCATTTAGTCTTCCAGATTTATTAATTCAGCGTAGACAGATGAACGAATGAGATGATGTTATTTGATTGAACTGCATGTTGCTGAAATTTGTGGTATGAGGTTTTGTTTACAAGCACAGAAGTCTTGCAAGGTAAAAATATATTGAAAGATGAGAAATTTAAATATGACAATATAATTGATCAATAAGATGTTATTTATGATCGTCTGGAAAAAAACAGTTTTAATAAAGTTGTGTAGTGAAGCAATTAAATTTGAATATCAATTTTCAAATAAATCTACTTCTTTCCCTTCCTGCAATATTTAATAGAGATTTTAATGGGAGTCATAAGCATCAGATAAAGCCATATTTATTCTGGTGCATGAGGATTTACCCTGTTTTTTAAAAGTCCTGGCTCCTTTTGATCATTTTTCTACTTCTTTAAGCTTTGTCTGTTTTTTTTTTTATTTCAAAGTCACATATCATGGTTGTAATCTTTCTTTTTAAGTTTTTTTTTTTAATGTTCTTATTGGAAAACATGTCACTTTCTAATTTCAGATGAAGACTTGTTGTTTATTGGGACCTTAACATTGATATCATAAGTCATTATATAGGTACCTGTAATCCCTTCCCCCTAATGTGGACCTGTGTTTGTTTGTGTGTGCAAGTAACTCGATTAACAAGGTTAAGGAAGAGTTAAGCTCTCTTTTGGTTTAACAAGTTAAATAATAATTATTATTGAGCACTTAATAGATGCTAGCCATAATGAGGAGACAATGAATACAGATTAGTTTGTAAAAAAGCCATAAATTTTCTTTTGTCAATAACACAGTTTCAAATACCTCTGATAGGTACCTCCTTGCCTCATGGCAACAGACTATTGTTGAGCTAAACCTAATTTTATCCTTTTTTGAGTCATCTTCCTACCTACACAATGACAGTTATTATCAGTGAAACAAAAATATTAACTATCATGTGTTATATATAAACACTTATTATACATTATCATCTAGATATGTCCCCAGTCTTCAGACTTGATCTACCCTTTCTTCTCAGGACACTGTGTCATGCTGCCCATTCTAATTATTCAGTTGCCTTTACCTGAATTCTTTCAGCTTATTTTAATACTTTGAGACCAACCTTTTGTGTTTTGTTCATGAAGTCTTTCTTCTTATCAATAAAAAACTAGATTGGGCATTCCTTCCTGTGAAATTTATAGACTTTTGTTTACAGAGAAAAATTTAGTAGTGGAATTCTTAATGTATTGAGTAATTGAAGGATCTAAACCTTTCCTTTTTCCAGAATTGATTATATGGTTCTTTAGAATAATATTTCTTTTACTGGAAGTCATCAGGGAACCCAAAATACACAATGAGTGTTTACTTAACATATGCAGTTAATTAATTGGAATTTCTAATCAATTATATTTTTTAAATTTATTTGTTAAAATTTAATTAATGTATAATTTTATTTATGTTACTTTGTGGTGATTGCATTTTCTTTCCAATGCTATGTTTCTCATTGGAAAAAAGATATTTAAAATATGATTACAGTTTAAAAGAATACATTCAATTGAAAGTAGATATTTCCAAGACATATAAATGCTACCCATTTGTTTTTTGTTTTGTTTTTGTTTTCTTGGAGTCCTGTCTTATCGCCCAGGCTGGAGTTCAGTGGCTGGATCTTGGCTCATTGCAACCTCCGTCTCTTGGGTTCAAGTGATTCTCCTGACTCAGCCTCCTAAGTAACTGAAATTACAGGTGCCTGCCAATATGCCTGGCTAATTTTTGTATTTTTAGTAGAGATCGGGTTTCGCCATGTTGACTAGGATGGCCTTGACTCTTGCTCTTAAATGATAATACCTGCCTCGGCCTCTCAAATTATCGTTTGAGATTATAGGCATGAGCCACCACGTCCAGCTGAACCGTAAGTTTTTAATAAGAGGGACATTCAAAAGTTATTTCAATCAATTTTGTTATTAAGCACAAAATCAGACATGTGCCAATTGCAGCAACCAGTCCACTCAAATTATGTTAAAGTACACAGGGCTGTTGGTGACAGTGAATTGAGTTCCTTATTTTCTTTCTATTGTATTTTGCTGGTTCTATTTGTGTGTGGACCACCTCTTGGTGAGGTTTAAGCAATATATATATATATATATATATATATATATATATATATATATATACATATATATGTGTGTGTGTGTGTATGTGTGTGTGTGTGTGTATACGTGTATATATATACGTGTATATATATGGGTGTGTGTATGTGTGTATATATATATATATATATATATATATGTATATACATATATACATACACACACACATACATATGTATATATATATATCTCCAAAGATTTTTTTTAAATTAAGTTCCAGGCTTTTTTTTTTTTTTTTCCACTCCAGATCTCCTTTTCCAATTTTGGAATTTCTCATTTTAAACAGATGAGTTATTTTTTTGTGGCTTCCACCGTAACTCATGACGTTAAACGCACTCTTAATGGAGATGTATTATAGCTGAGAAAAGTTTAAAGGCTTGTTGCAATGCAGAGATATAGCATGACTAGGGTTGCTTATCACAATTGCATCTCACCAGCTCATACCGTTCGAATTTATGAAATTGAGCTGAGGATTCTAGGAGAAAATGCACGTTTTACAGCGAGATTTAATCTTCCTGCAAGCAGCTAGTCCAGAAATACCATAACAACAGCTGTTCTCATAGAATATTAGCATTTCTGCTTCTGGTCTCAGCTGCTTCTCTGAAGTGCAAAGAAATGCAAACATGGAAAATGTTCATTTTTAACATTAGCTTGAGTTTGGAAATCAGGGGACATTCATTGGTCCCTAAAAGCAATGGATACACATTTCTGCTGATTATTTTTTCCTGAAGTAGTGTATGACATGCATAGAATATCTTTTATTAACTATAGGAGGGTGCATATTCAAGATTTGGCTGCATGATTTTTCAGCTATGGTCTATAAAGTGAGGATAGTCCTTGATTACATATGAGACAAAAATAAAAGGCAATTCTCATCTTTTTAATATTGCCATACTTTAAATATCATTCCTTTGTGTTTTTATGTCCATGACTGAACAAGCGAAACTATGAATGGAACTGTATCATTTGATAGTATTTTGTCCCTTCAAATTTGTTTATTTATTTAAATTGATAAATAAAACTGTATGTATTTATCATGTACAACATGTTGTTTCAAATTATTGTGGGATGGTTAAATCTAGCTAATTAACATATGCATTACCTCATATAGTTATCATTGGTAGTATTTTAAGCTAACAAATGCTTCCAACCAATTTTTGCAAGAGTAATTTTATCATAGATAAGTTCCAAGGGTGTTTTAAAGATGTTTATGTCATAGGAAGAATTTTCATTTAATTAATCTTTTAATTTCTTTTATTGAATACCTGTAGCCTTCTGCAAGTTTCACAGATAACATGGTTCTCAGTGATCACATCAAAATAAGCTAACCAGTGTTTAACAATAACACACGTGTGTTCTGTTTCTCCGTTACTAGAGAATACTTTTCTAAGTGTAGAGTTCTTTAATTTCTTGAGAAATAATTGATAAACTTTGCAACCAAATTTTTTTGTCATAGTATTTAATCTTCTCAGGAATATGAACAGTTTATTAGGCTAACATGAATAATTATCTTTCTATAATTATTAGTCAAATAATGGTTTACCTTGCTTAGATATCTTCCTATCGTATTTACCCAGTTTATTCACAATGGACTCAAGGATCTTGAAGCCTTTTGGATGATTGTTTTTTCCTTAAATAAATAAAAATCCAGCAGGGCAAGGTGGTTCACACCTGTAATCTCAGCACTTTGGGAGGCCAATGCAGGTGGATCACCTGAGGTCAGGAGTTTGAGACCAGCCTGACATACATGGTGAAAACCCTTCTGTACTAAAAATACAAAATAATTAGCTGGGCATGGTGGCACATAACTGTAATCCAGCTACTTGGGAAGCCGAGGCAAAAGAATCCGTTGAACCTGGGAAAGGGAGGTTACAGTGAGCAGAGATTGCTCCACTGTACTCCAGTCTGGGAGACAACAGCACACATCCATCTAAAAAGTTAATGTAAAATAATAACTGCAGATAATATTTTATCGTAGAACTTTATAAAACAACATTTTAAAAAGAACTAACATGTGAAATTGGAGATACACTGCTAATTAAGCAGTTATTTTAGATGAATAGACACCAGGAATCCCAACAACATCTATCATGTGCTGAAATCTTGAGACCATGTCTTCTTTTTACAGAAGTTTTGTTTTTCTCTTTATCTGTTAGAACAATAGCAAGGGAGGAGCTAATGTATGAGGCTTATGAATTGTATTGACCTTTGAAAAAAATAAAATATAATGAGCACTATTTCGTAAAAATGTTTCTATACTTAACATTCTTTCTTTTCAAGTTTCTACTCTGAAACATAAACCTGAAAATAAAATTTAAAGTTTAATTCTGTTATACCCATTTACATGCCTAGTACACTTTGTCCCAAGACTTATATTTTTGATAGTACAGCTCAAGCATGTGAACCAACTCTGGTAGTTACTTTTAGAGAAGGTTCACGAAATCACACCTGTTCCATGTAGTTCATTTACATATATTAAATCTTAGCTAAATTAGAAAAATACAAATGTATGTTATCATACCGAGAGAAGGAATGGAGGCAGAGAACGAGGAGGAGAGGGAAGGAAAAGAGAGAATAAACATTGGAAAAGCTTAAGTGATGATATTCAGTGTAAAACATAAAAGATAAGGAAATGTTACATGGAGAAGATGGAAACAGATTTTAAATGATTGGTAAGATTTTTCTAAAGAGTGACTTCTAAAGAGTAGAAAAAAAAATTCTCAATACAGGAAATAAGGTGGGAAAGTAGCAGGATTCAGGAATATTAAGAGAAAAAAGAAAAATTTACTTTGACTCGATGGGATTTTTTATAGGAGAATTAAGAGGATATAAAGTAAAAATGTTACAAGCCAGATGGTGGAAGGTCACAAACATCAAACTGCGGAGTTAATCCTTGATTTGGAAGGCATGGGGGAGTCATTGCTTGGGTTTTAAGAGGAATATGGCTCTACACAGCAGGAAAATTATCCCCCTAGGCACAAAATTCCAAAAGTGTTCTATACAGTGATCTGAAATAGGAAAGCCACCGGGCAAAATTAAAGCAACAATTTGACTACAGTCTTCTTAATTTTGAACCTACTGTTTATAAATATAATTTTGTGAAATAATAAGTAATGGGTGATGGTGGTCACAGGTGGTGTCTGCTTCTTTTTGGGGCACGTGCTGTGTTTAGAGCAGAAAATTGAGAATTGTCATAAACACATGCATCCCTATTTTATGTGCTCTCAACACTTGTTGATACAATGCCCTGTGCAACCTCTTATAGTGCTCTAGCAGAAACACACACACACAACACACACAAATTCAGAAGTCTTCATCATATTAGCAAATTATAGAAACCACATGGTGATTTGAACCTACTAAATTTGTGATGGGTGCAATATTTATCACAGTTTTAAGCTTGGATGGAAACAGTTCTTAAGCATTCAAAAACGTGTTATTTTTTTTTTTTAACCATCCCACAAATCCATGAGAAGGAAGAAATCTGCTTGATAATTTATAGAGTTTGTTTTACAATCAAACATTACAGTGTAAGAAAGACATCATCTCCCACCCTATATCTTCGCCTTATTCTGCATCCTTAAAGAAAGTAATTACCACCAGTGATGGCTTCACTCTGTTTAACATAAAATAGAACTCAACAAACATGTAGATTGGGCAAGAGACTGCAGTGATTTGAGGAAAAAAAGCAAAACAGTATCATCCCTGCACAGCAAGGGATTCAAATGCAAAAGAGAAAACAATGAAACATGAAACAATAACTCAGAGTGAGGGATTCACATACTAAATTTATTTCACTGGAAATTATTATCTGAAAAAAAACTTTATTTTGACATGTGTGATATGATGAATGCAATTGTAGTTTGTTGATTCAGTAGTCTAGGTTCATGTTTCTCACAATATAAGAAGACTTTCCCTTTATACCCATCATAATAAAGAGCATATTCAATAAAGTAATGTCTTTGTAAATCTAGGACACACCTATTTGGTGTTGGAGATGGACAGGTAACTAGCCACTCACCTATACATATATATATATATATATATATATATATATATATATATATATATATATATATAAGTTGTCAATAACTTATGAACCATTACAAATTATGCTTCAATACTATGCTAACATAAAAATGTATGATATTCTTTTTTTAAATTCAATGCTCTCAGTGAACTAAGGAAGAAAATAATTTTGGCTGGTTTTTTTTTTTTTTAATATGCCTTAGAAATCCTGTTAGAATCAAATTAAATATTTACAATATGTGGTGGATTTGTTCTGAGCCAGCTTAGTTAAAATGGAAATACACTTCCCAGAAAGCTCTTTTCTGTGCAATTATAGGGTGGTGTGTAGCCAGAATAATGGTCCCCAAAGATGACCATTCTCTCATCTCTATAACCTGTACCTGGCAAATATGTTTTACAAATGTCACTAAGTTAATAATCTTGAAGTGAGGAAATGATTCTGGATTATCTCCCTAGATGGATCTAAGGAAATCACAAGGGTCCTTAAAATATAAAAGTAGAAGACAAAAGAGCCAGAGAAAGAGATAAGAATATGGAAGCAGTGGCTGGAGTGACGTGATTTCTATCTTTGAAGATAGGAAAAGGTGCCATAAGTCTTGAAGTACAGGAGGCCCTAGGAAGTTAAAAAAAAAAAAAAAAAAAAAGGCAAGGGAATCGATTGTTTCCTAGAGTCTCCATATGAGATGCAGCCCTGCTTGCTTATGTGAGCCCTCTGAAACTACTTTCAGACCCCTGACCACCAGAGATGTGAGATAATAGTGTTGCTAGAATCTACCAAGATTTTGGTATTGTGTTACAACAAAAATTGGAAACTATAGAAAACAAGAGACATTTGTAAGATCTGGATGGTGAAAATAAAGAAGCAGTTATTTTTTTCACACTGTAAAAATCAGAATTATGAACCAACACATCAGGATTTCACGCACACCCATTGTCCTTGCTGGTGTGGGGAATCGCTTCCAGCTTTGCAGGACCACTTCAGTTCTCTGGGTTTTGGTACTAAGTATGTATGCAGCTACATGTTAAAGCATGCCAGCTTCTGCTGCAGATCACCTATCGCATCAAGGTTGGAGCTAGTGAGGGATGAATGAAAGTTCTGGTTTGTCATCAAGCATTCCCACTAGGGCTTGTGTCCATCTCTCCTTTCCAACCACTTGCCTAGATGAGCTATGCTATCTTCAAGCCAAACAGTCAACATAGTGTCCATGTGTAGATTTCTCCATGAGCCTCCCCAAATGCATAATGTCAAATCCTCCATTCTGTATCACCCCTTAGTGTTATTCTTATCAGGTAAAGCCAAACTTCTAGGATTTCCACCTTTAGGATTTTGGAGAAAAGCAATTCAATTTCTTGCACATAAATAATCCTTTGGAGAAATACCTCTAACAACTTGTCTTTAGTTGTGACTGAATCCTAGACTATAAACTACCAAGTTACCCTGAAACCTAAGCTGCCTGTCATGAAGTTGAGCTCAGCAAGCCTTAAAGCTTAGCATACACAGTATTGTCCATTATTAAATGTAAGTGCTTCAGGTCTAAAAAATGACCTGAAGATGTAAGTTGCATGTGCAAATGATCCATCATGTCCCTGGCTCGTACTCCTGCTGCATTGTCTTCTACTTCTTAACTCACAATGCTGGCCTCATGAGAAATTCCCTGTAATGAGCAGACTGAGTTATAAAAAATTTGAAGGACTTTGGCCGGGCATGGTGACTCATTCCTGTAATCCCAGCATTTTGGGAGACCAAAATGGGAGGATCACTTGAGGTCGGGAGTTCAAGACCAGCCTGATCAACATGGAGAAACTCTTTCTCTACTAAGGAAAAAAAAAAAAAAAAAATTAGCCAGGTGTGGTGATGCATGCCTGTAATCCCAGCTACTAGGGAGGCTGAGGCAGGAGAATCACTTGAATCTGGGAGGCAAAGGTTATGATGAGCCGATATCATGCCATTGCATTCCAGCTTGGGCAACAAGAATAAAACTCTGCCTCAAAAAAAAAAAAAATCAAAGTATTTTGTGTAAGTACTATGTGCTATCCTTACTTTGCCAAAACTGAATATCTGTGACATAGTCATTATCTGTTGTGGCACTGAGGGACAACAGTAAAAAAAATTCTCCCAGTTGGCAACACTTCAAGTAGTGTTCCTGACTGTATGTTTGTTTTAGTTTGAATACTTTTATTATTTCAAATTTATTTATTTTAAATTAAAATAGAGAATCGTATTTATCATATAGCACATAATGAAGTATCTATAGCCTGTAGAATGGTTAAATTAGCTAATTAAATGCATTGTCTCACAGAGTTATCATTTTATCATTTAATCATTTACAATTAAGTGATGAGAACATGTAACATTTACTCTCAATATTTTTCAATAATACAATGTATTACATGTGGAATCTAAAAAAATTCATGTCACAGAAGTAGAGAGTACAATGGTGATTAATTGGGGCTGGGGTAATTGGGTGGAGAGGGCTAGGGAGTGTTGGTCAAATAATACATATTTAAGTTAGATGGGAGAAATAAATACAGAATGGTAACTATAGCTAATGGATGTTTATTTTATATGGAAATGTAGACAGCATAAAGTAAGGATTTTATGAGAAATGAACAATGAGAAGTGAACAATGGTTTGTGTTTCAAGAGGAGGACAAGAGAGAAGAAATATGTGGTTAAATCTCTTTGAAGAGACACTGTCAAGATATTTCTAAGCCAAGGGAATCCTTAGCCAAGAAAAATCTCAGCTGAGAAGAATCTTAATCAGGTGAACAAGACGACTTGTTCTGTATCTGGAAGTCACTTTACTCAACCATCTGTGATCTTGCTCAAAGGGCTCATAAATCAAGTGTGCATGGTAGCGTAACGATAGGTTACGTAACATGGATTGGAGCCACTGCGCTGTCTTCATCTTGCCAACAACAGAGATCAACACCAAGTCCCCAGTATTACCTGTTTCCATAGGGAAGGTGTTTCAGCCAGCAATGGATGTCAGATAGATTCCACTTCCATCATGAAGGGCAGTGGTTTGTTCTCATTATTATTAGCTCTTATTCTGCATGTGAATTTCTTTCTCTGAAAACTTTTTCTGCTAAAATCACCATCTCTGGAATTTCAAAATACCTGATTTGACACAATGGTATCCTAGGCCGCATTGCCCCTGACAATAATTGCATTTTATAGCATATGAAGTGTGGCAATGTGTTCATGCTTTTGGAAACCACTGTTCTTTTGTTACCCGTAACGGTGACGCAGTTGGCCTGCTAGAACTGTGGAACACATTTTTGAAGATTCAGTTATTACACCAACTATGTGTCAGCCTCTTGAGGGATAGTTTAATGCCCTCCAGGAAGCAGCCTATGCTCTCATTCTGTGACTAATACATGTTGTTGTTCCTCTCATAGCCAGGATTCACAGCCCTAGGAATAAATGAGGTGAAAATGGGAATAGATCGTCTCGCTATTGCTTTCAGTGATACACTAGTAAAATGTTTGCTGTTTCCATGACTTTAAGCTCTACTGTTCTAGTAATCTTAGTTTCCAGGAAGGGATGTTTCTAACAAAGAGCACAACAATGATTCCACTAGTACCCCTGTAAGTGGATTCTACCAACTGGCCATTTTGGGGTCCTAATGCCAGTGAACGAACAGGTAAAGAAAGGTATTAGTGTGCTGTAATGATCAACCCTGCTCTCAAAGGGAAATTGAATTGCTACTGCATAATGGTGGCAATAAGAAGAATGTCTGCACTTCAAAAGATGTGTTAATATGAAACTTTCTATCTCTCCATGTTCACATTACAACATATCAAAGGACAAGTGTGACTCAGCTAGGAAAGGAATTGTATATCACCCAAAGATAGATGAAGGTGCTTTGCATCCTCTTTTGGGGAACAGATTATTTTGTTTTCAGTTCTACGAAGGATAGGTACATCCCATAGGTGCAAGATTAATTTTCTTATTGTCTCTGTTCAAAGTTAATTAGGGTTAAAATAGGTACCTGCAGATGCCAAGCTGACCTGAAGTGGACTGTGCTGATTTTGTTGGGGGTCAAGTTAGTTAAGCCAGAAGTACTTTTCCATGAATTTCAATCCCTCTGTGATTCCAGGTTGGAGCTGGCCATGAGATAAATATACATGAGATGTTAGAGAAATGAAGAAGACATTGTATATACTTTAAAGTTTGGATCTAGGACTCTGGGAGAGACAGCTTGATGTTGTCACTGACTATCTAGCTCACCTGCTGGCACAAGGTGCAGGTGAGGCCAGTGCCGCTCCTTGGCTCCTCCGAACTCCTCTGGGTTGAAGGGATCTCTTCTCCTGCACGTCAGATGAGAGGACAGGAGACAGTCATGGTTTTCGCTTTTTTCTTGTGTATCCCAGGTTTTTCTGGCAGGAACCACTTTGTCCTTGCCCTCCCACTTCATATTCAGCTCTCCTCTCTACCATCAGCATTGCTGTACAGATGAAAAGGACTGACATACACCTTACCAGTCCTCTAAGTTGAGTAAAGTCTAATTCTTATAATAAATTTCTTATTCTATATTACTAAAATCCCATGTATCCCTTTAATTATATGCTGACATATACACAATCCTTTGGACATGTGAATACACACACACACACACACACACACACACACACACACACGACAGAAAAAAGCAAAAAGCAAAAACCAGAAATCAGTACTTAAGACTAGATAACCTAACAAAGTGTCTGTACACCATAGACATTTTCTCATGTCCCTTTTGACTCTCACCATTACTGCTACAGCCATTTGATCAGACTTATAAACTGATAGCATCTTGCTTCAGACACCACAGATACCCTGGGAACATCTCTACAGGTCCCTCAGCTAATATGAACTTACATAAACACTGAAGTGGAAGCAGGTTAACCCTTACAGGGCAAATTTTGCCAAAGGCAGTTATCTAGTTATCTGGTGAATACATGCTCCTCTAAACTGTCTTTATGGTGGAGAACTCTGAGGTTCTTTCGAACAAACTAGTTCTTTAGAACTACAAGGCTCTTTAGAAAGTTGCCAACAGGATAAAGTCCATTTATCCACAGTGGTGATCAGCTGAACACTTCAATGTTTCATCAACTGGCGCTTCTTTCCTTTTTGTTCTTCATAACTATTTGCCTTTGCTTGAGATCACTTCCAAAAATACAATCCTTGGCTGACTGTATTGGCTCACTCCTGTAATCCCAGTACTGTGGGAGGCTGACAAAGGAGAATTGTTTGAGCTCAGGAGTTGGAAAACAGTTATGGCAACATAGTGAAAACTCTTCTCCATTTATAAAAGAATAAAATAAATAAACCCTCCATATTCAATATATTTTTTTTTGCAGAAACACAGGCTAAGGGAATTGGTTACAGATGTAGCCCCAGAAAGAACACCCTTTGCAGGGGGGTTTGGAATTGGTTCCTCACCCATCAGTCGTTAAAGTCCCTGTTGCTAGGAGTAGGTGTGAAACTGCCGATTCTTGACACCTGGCGGCTTCACAATTACATTTATTTCACCAGTGATTTATTTTGAAAAGGCACAGGAAGAAAATGAATAGTTTGCACTTTTTTTTTGTAGTGGTACATGAATGACATAAAGAAATAATAATTATAAATACTTCAGATTCAAAACCTGTTGATAGCAACTACAAGCTACAAAGAAAACTGACAATTTGGCCCCAGTAAGTTGCCTTTGCCAAAATCAGGACTGAGAGAGAAAGGACAGGATGCTGAGTCCTAGGATTGGAAGACTTGGGTGAATGAGCCTGGGTCCTGAGAGTCTCCTGAACCCACTAGCATGAGACAAATTCTTTCCAAAAAAAAATTTGCACTCCTAAAAATCATCTTTTTTTTTTTTTTTTCAGGGGTTGAGGGAGAATGAAATCTCATTCTGTCACCCAGGCTGGAGTGCCGTGGTACTATCTTGCTAACCTCTGCCTCTTAGATTCAAACGACTCTCCTGCCTCAGCCTCCCACATAGCTGAGACTACAGGTGCATGCCACCATGCTCGGCTAATTTTTGTACTTTTAGGAGAGATGAGGTTTCACCATGATGGTCAGGCTGGTCTTGAACTCCTGACTTCAAGTGATCCACCCACCTCGGCCTTCAAAAGTGCTGAGATTACAGGCATGAGCCATCACTCCTGGTCCTAAAAATCTTTCTCATTTATCCTGTTATTGCCCTATTGCCTCCAAACTTGGATTGAGTCTCAGCAGAGCCTAAACTGATAAGTTCTTTCCCTGCTGTGGGAAGATATCACACACTCACCAAAGAATTGTAGGATCTGGAAACAGGTGACTATACGTTGTAGTAAATCTCAAAGTTGTTGGATCAGAGAGGGAGACCTGATAGGCTAGATAGAAAAAAATTTATTGGCTTGGGACTATGCTCTTATAATTTGAGATCAAGTATCCTGTCAATGTAAAGCAGTCGTGGTGATACCTAAGAGTCAATTATACCTGGATCTATTTTCAATATGCTGTAGAAATAGCTTCCTAATGGTCTCAGTGATGACTGCAGTAAATGATACAGTATTTAGAAAGGTATCAAAAACCTCAGGGAAGTGGTGATGTGTATGTTGGGATAGATTTAATATGTAGGATACAGGGAATGTATCACCTATGCTCCCTGTGAGTGATATAAGGTCACTTCATTTATTAAAACCATAAGAAATATAGGTTCTTAAGTAAGTTAGACAGCAACACTTGTGAAAAGCAATAACTGCCTTCTCTATGCTGGAGTTAAGAGGAGGCAATGATGCTACAGAACTAAGCTCTCCACTGTCTGTGTGGATAATAAGATTTTGGAACATCAGAGGCCATGTGCTAGTAATTAAGTGATATAGGCAAGGTGACGGTAATTGCCATAAAAGGGCAGCAAGGCTGATGTATTGGTTTGCTTTCAAACTGCTATGAAGAAATACCTGAGATTGGATAATTTATAAAGGAAAGAGTTTTGATTGGCTCATTATTTTGCATGGCTTGAAAGGCCTCAGGAAACTTACAATTATGGCTGAAGGGGAAGTAACCACTTTCTTCACAGGCAGCAGAAGACAGAAGAGAAAAAGGGGAGATTTCCACTTGTAAAACCAGCAGATGTTGTGAGAACTCACTCCTTATCATGAGAACAGCATGTGAGAAACCACCCCTATAACCCAATCACCTCCCATCACCTCCCTCCTTCCACAAGTGCGGATTACAATTCAACGTGAGATTTGGGTGCACGGACACAGAGCCAAACTATATCAATTGGAGAGACAACCAGGAGGCTTTGACCTGCAAGGATCTTAAGCAATGACTAATAGGTAATACTGATCTTATGGACAAAATAGATGTCAAACTAACTTGGATATTACTTGATTGGAAAAACAGAAAAGAAAGAGGGAGAACGAATGAAGTAAATGTGGAGGTCAGGCACAGCAATTGTAAATAATGATCTATGATTTTCTATATCTAAACCAGTTATCAGATGCAGAATGTTTTAATTGAAGGAGAAATCAGGACTCCTAAATATATGCGTGTGTGTGTGTGTGTGTGTGTGCACGTGTGCGCACACACGTGTGTGTGTATACTACACACATTATTGAAAAAATTGAAACCACCCAAAAGCTCTTGGTTACCAGGTTTGAGCTGATCTGATACCAGCAGAAACAAAACACTCTAATTTTCTGGTTAGTGAAAACTCAGTGGAGGTCAAGTGTGATGGTTAATGTTAAGGGTCAACCTGACTGGATTGAAGGATATAAAGTATTGCTTCTGGGTGTGTCTGTGAGTATGTTGCCAGAGGAAATTAACATTTGAGTCAGTGGAATGGGAGAGAAAGACCCACCCTCAAGGTGGGTTGGAACCATCCAATTGGCTGCCAACATGGCCAGACAAAGCAGGCATAATAAAGTGGAATAAGCCTGCTTTGCTGAGTCTTCCAGTTTTCATCTTCCTCTCATGCTAGATGCCTCCTGTCTTTGAACATCAGACTCCAGGTTCTTCAGCCTTTGGACTCTTGGACTTATACTGGTGGTATGCCAGAGGCTCTTGGGCTTTTGACCACAGACTGAAGGCTGCACTGTGGGCTTCCCTACCTTTAAGGCTTTGGAACTCACATGGAGCCACTAACAGGCTTCCTTGCTCCTCAGCTTGCAGATGAGCTATCATGGTTCTTCACCTTGTGAACGTGTGAGTCAATTCTCCTTAATAAACTCCCTTTCATATATACATATATCTTATTATTTCTGTCCCTCTGTAGAACCCTAATACCTCAGCTGATCAACAGAGTAAAGGAGTTCAGGCAGACATATATTTCTGTCACTCCAAAATGTCCATGTACTCATCCTGTGTTTATTTTTCTAATTGTGTAATCAGGATGGATAAACTTTAACCGAAATAATTTCCATAAATGTTTTCTTCTTGTGAATTTAAATCTATTCAGATGGGGGAGGCCAAGCAGAAGTCCCTGAAACCTTCCTTCTCCATCACCACACGAACGAATTCATACCAGGATGAATTAAACAGATTAATATCACCATCAAAGAATTAAAGGTTCTGTGGTGGTAGACCCTAAACATCCACATTTAGTTCCAGTCTGGTCACTATAAAAATCAACAAACTGTGCCCAAGAATGGCAAGCATCATAAAGTGAAACAAATGGTACCTCAGTTGCAGCTGTTAAGTCCCATATGGTATTGACGCTTAAATAATTTAACACAGTCTCTGGCACTGAGGATGTGGCTATTGATCAAAGTTAAGAACTGCTATTAAAAGATATCAATGAGAGAGTTAAAAAGTCAGTCTCCAGACGGATATTTGTAATAATTATAACCATCAAGTTATTCTTATTGAAATATTAAAAAGTACTGTGTATCAATAAAAACTCACAAAAAGGGAACGACTAGTTGTGTGGGTTCTTCGCAAAATAAGCTGTCCAACTGGCAATAAACACTGAAATATGCTTAAGTCATTCATTACAAGGTTATACAAATTAAAATGACAATGTGATACTATGTGATAACATACAACTTCATTTATCACAGTGTGATAAACCCACACCCAAATTGCTAAAGTTCAAAAAAGAAATACAATGGCATTGGAGGGATATGCATCAATGGGAATTTTCATGCACATTAATAAGGTAGAAACTGGGAGAACAATAGTTGAAAACTGGTTGGCAGCAAATACTAAAGCAATACATCTGTGAATTTTATTATCTAATTTTTCTCTCCTAGGTCTGTTCCAGAGAAAACTTTATATGAATATTTAACAAAGGACATGTACACAATTCTTTTTAGAAGTGCTGTTTATAACATCCCAAATTTGAAAACCCAAATGTGCATAAACAGTTGGCTGATTAAACTGTAATATATTCATAAACAGAATCCTATAGAGCAGAAAGAATAAATAATTTACAACTACATACAATAACATGGATAGATCTAACAAAGATAATGTTGAACAAAAGTCGACAGTTATAAAGAAGTACTGAAAAGAACTATAGTACAAAGTACTGAAAAAGGCAAAAGCAATCTGTGGTTTTAGTTGTCAGGATAGTGATTCTTCTTTATGAGGAAAGCAATGACTAGGAAACAGCTGATGATATTCTACATCTTTTTGTGGGAATGGTTATAAGGATGTATCCAGTCTGAAAAGATACCGGTGTGCAAACACCTGATTTGTTTACTTTTAAACCTTTATTTTATAGTTTAATATACATGACCTTACTTGGAAAAAAAAAGCAGTACAAATCCATTGCCTTGCTCAGGGCTACGTTTATTCTTCTCTTCTCTGCCACAACATGCTCTGCAAGTTTATCCCCTTTCAGTTATTCTGCAGAACATTACTGTGGTGCACTATACTGATGTTATGCTCATTGCAACCACACTGATCAGGCAGTAGCTCTCTAGGTACCACAGTAAGATGTATGCATTCTAGATGATGGGAAATGAGGCCCACAAGGGTTGAAGGACCTGCCACTCAATCGCATTCTGAGGCTCTAAGAGTGTAATCCATGGCATTGTATCTTCTATAAGGCACCAGGCTATTTTTGGAAGTCTGCGCACCATCTTAGTAAAACCTGCTGGGCCTCTTTGATCTCTGAACATGGTATGTTTGACACCTGGAATGCTATTCCGTGGAATTCATCAGGTAACTCAGAAGTCTTTGAGCAAGAACATCTTCTGCATTGCGTCTAGCCTGAGTACAAGCTGGCTTTCCACTCATGCCATATTGCTCCACAGATGTGACACTACTGGAGGTATCTGAGAAGGTAAAGTTCATTATGGAATCTCTCGCAAGCCAAAAAAAGGAGCGTTACAGAGACCATTTCTTAACAACTAAAGGCAGGTCTTGACCTCTGAAAGAGAACTACTCAGCATTTTAAAAACAGCTGTTGTTGTCATATTTGCTCCTATTAGGGCTTGAGCTGTAATAGAGCATCAATGACTTTGCAACTAGAGCCACTCATCTTGACCCTTTTACTGTAAGATACATCAGACAGCTTGGGCAACTGCAGCAGAAATTTATTTATATTGGAAATAATGCATTATAGATCTAGCCTCAGAAGGTTTAGAAGGCAAAAAAAAAAAAAAATACTTTGAATGAGTAGGTGACTTAGATTCCTTTGTCACCTACCTCTGCTACCTCAATGCTTCTTACTCAGTTTGTATATGTAGCCGTGTAAAAGCTTCTCCAATACAACGCTGTAAAAGAGAAGAATATCCTTGTTCCCAAATTCATCAGGTTGCCATGCTGCGCTACAGTGACTGTGCATTATATTTATTTTGTGACACAATAGGCCTATCAAGGATGGCCTTTAAGGCAATGGTCAGAAGAAGTATTCCCTCTGGATGTAGCAGTTAGTAGTATATTTGGTCATTCACCTTATAAGAAGAGATGCCTGAAGTAAAGAAATACATGAATTCCACAACAAGTTGCTCAGATGTTTAGTCAAGTACATTGGAGAAGAAAGTTTAGAGAATTAGAGCCAAAGGAGTTTGGGAGAGTGGAAAAGTAGTATAGAAATTTTAGACTGAGAAAAAAGAATGGTGATCTTTGTTTCTCAATTTCATGAGGACCAGAGAGCATCTATCACCAAGGAGGAGTGACTAAAACAGAAGGGTAGGACTCTTCTAAGGCAAGTAGGCTACCTTCTGTTCTTAGCCAGACCAGTTTTTATAAAATGAATCTGAGATAACCACTATCCACAAGGTAACAAAATATCTGATTTGCCAAAAGAGATTCCACGTAATATCTAAAATCAAGAGACACATTTTGTACTCAAAGAGATGCAACATAAACCACATCAACTGCAAGTGTCCAGTCAGATGTCTTACTAAGTTCTTGGTTAAATGAGAGCTCGTGTATAACACCCTGAAGAACACAGTAAATATACTCTACCACACTGAATACAAGAGTCCTGTACTCCCAATAGCTGGAAGATGGGTCTAAGAAAGAGTAATGTCCGTTTTGGCTCCAACACTGTCAATCCTAGAGAGGTATTTATGAAATATGTTCTTCTCAAACTCGTAAGTATACACCATGATGTGATGAATTAGAAGTCCTAGTTCCAGGGACTACGGATTTCAACTGACCACCAATTTTATGGCTGTATGACGGGTTAGACCTTTTGTAGGTTATAAATGTTCTGAGTGGTGTAGGGGGTGGTTATTATATGCCCTATTATAAATCCTTCCTGAACTCTGAATTCCAGCAAATACTACTCCTCAACGCATAGCCCTTAAACTGAGCACGGCTCATCTCAGCTGCAATGTATTATCTTTCACTTTTTGCCCCAGACCTTCTGTGATATTACTATTTGGCACATCTGTGAAAAATTTAGCCATTTTGGCATAAGAACCAACTGGAAGTGAAAGATCATTAACATCTTGACCAGTCGGTAAGTGCTCTCCTCTTAGGTTCCTATAATGGACAGTGCCCAGTTTCCCACAGAGATTATCAACTGTATTACTTACTTACTTGATAAGTGAATTTTTCTTTGTCTTTATTTCTATGCAGACTATAAGCAGTTTAATTTTTAAATTTCTGATATTCTTCCATCTTTCATTCCAACAAACAATTATTACAATCTTAATTTCTTATATGTGAGTAAAATATGTTTGTTTCAGTATGATGGTACTGATTAGATCATCTGAAATTGATGAACATTTTAATCAGTTGAGGTGTATTTTTGTCAAATTCCAAGGTATTTTATTGCATTTTCACTCACTCTTGAGTACTAGAGGCCTAACTTCTGTGTATCATTGTGTACTTGTTTGCAAACTCACTAGATATCAGACTACTGAAAAATATTTAGCAAATAATTAAATATCATACATAACTTATTTTTTCTTCTGGTATGCAGTATAAGTAAGCACATTTAGAGAGCTTGCCTGACATCAGATACCCAAAAAGCAGGAAGCTTAGCAAAAAGCAATGGCTACACTATCAGCAGGGGAAGAAATGAGCATGCTTCTTTTCAGGGTTATAGGTAGCTATACAACTAAAATTAGGTAAGTAGAGAAATCATATGTGCCAATTCATCTCTTTTAGTTGCAGAACTCTGGTCTGGATTCAGGCTTGCCCTTATTATATGCTTGCATAATCTTTACAACATGGTAGACACTCTTACAGTTTCAGTTGTCAAATTCTGCAGAAGAAGTAGAAAAGGAGAAAACCAATTTTACCAGGTATTTCCAAAATACATGAGCATTCTTGTGAACTGACTCAAAGAAAATTGAAACACACACACACACACACACACACACACACACACACACACACATATATATATATATATATATATATATATATATATATATATATAGCTGCTTCTTAAAAAAATCTGCCGAAGTAAGAGGTATCTGGTGACTTCATTTAACTCTAGTTTATATCGAATTTTAGGTAGTGTCCTTCATAAATGTTTATTTAGAAAGAAAAACTAACTATGTGTAGCACCTCTATTGTGGTGTAAGAATGAAAGGATAAACTGGGGAAATAGACACTGTGATAGCTGAATGAGAAAGAGAAGCTAATTATTATCCACTGCTGTACCTCAGGGAGTGCAGTGAGCCCTCAGTGCCCCTTGAGTAGAAAGAATCTCTTCTTGTTACAGGGGAAAAATGACTCATGGTCAGGATATAGCCTCTTTATTCTTCCTATACAAAGGAAACAATGCAATTTGGAATGCAGGGGGAAGGGTGCTTTTACCATAGAGACACACATAATTGCATACCCCTGAGAATAATGACATTCTTCATCCATTCCTTCCCTTTCTTTTTTATGGACTAGACTAGTGTCATCTTTGGCTTTTTGTGTGTTCTCGTATTATGTTGCGTATAATAATAGAGTCATTTAATTACTCCATTTCTTATCTTGATAGAAAAATATTTTATACAGGGATTTCTCCTTTCTTCTACCAGGAAACATGTATCAGAAAATAGGCAAAAGAAGGAAATCAGTGTTTTATAAACAGACTGTGATCCAAATGTTTACATGGTAATTGTTTAAATACAACAGATGTTGTCAGAGGAACTTTCTGGTAAATAATGGTAAGGTCTATCATTCATAGTAAAATAAAATGGTAGAAGGAAAAGAAAGAAAGAAAAATAGAAAAATAAGTAGACACTATGATCACTCAGTGAAAGGGAAAGAGGACCTAATAAGAGAAGTCTATTTAATTCAATCATATTCCTCAACTATTTGTTGGTAGCATTTCTCATTCAGAGAGGGAAGAAAAGGATTTAATGGGAAGAATGAAATTAATTATGAGCTTTCTTTGTGCCAGACAGTTTAGTCAAAATATAACATTTAACTACAACAATGTAGTAATACGAATATGGATACTTTGTCCAAAGTCGCTTAAAACATATAAGTAGACAAGCTGTCATATACCCAGTTCTGTCTGATTCCAA
The DNA here is from genome assembly GCF_048565385.1 of Saimiri boliviensis. Taxonomy (NCBI): domain Eukaryota; kingdom Metazoa; phylum Chordata; class Mammalia; order Primates; family Cebidae; genus Saimiri; species Saimiri boliviensis. Next base: position 13,212,450 of record NC_133461.1, on the reverse strand, counting down.
AACTTTCACCTAGAGAATTTTCTTTTTTTTTCAGAATGGCCAAAAATTGGATGCTACCGTATTTCCCTTACAGAATCTTAGCACCAGTTCATGGAAGAAAAGATGAAAAGTACACTAGCATCTCCCCTTAATATCAGAAACATACTTTTTAAAAACTCCAGAAGAGATCTTCTTAAAACCAAAACATTATTATTAGAACTCAGCCCTGTGCCTGAGGATCTGGAGAGTAGAGTACTGGCAAGAGGGTAGGCAGGAAGCAGAGAGAAGCCCTGTTTTTCCCTAAGTGTAGATCACAGGTGCCTGGTTACTTCTGCATACAAAATAGAAATTTTATAGCTGTATTCGTGTGTGTGTGTGTGTGTGTGTGTGTGTGTGTGTGTGTGTGTGTATGTGTGTGTGCTATTAAAATATTTTTAAAATAAATTATTTAGTTCAGTTTACTTACAATTCACTTAGTTAAAATGTCACTACATTAATCGGAGTAAAGAAACTATTTTTCTTTAAATAACTTTTTATCAACAGATAACCACTATTTAAAATTCAATGTGAGGAGGAATCTGGATTCTTTCTGTCTTCTTAATTCATAATTTCATTTCCACAGAAAGAGTGCCAGTTATTTTTTTTTAAAGTCTATTTGATATTTGTTCAACTTCTCCAGGTATGGTTTGGCATTACACAAATCATCTTAATGATACAGTATAGCAAAATTTCTCTACAAATTGAAATGTCATACCCTGTCTCCAAATATTTCGATTGTCATAAATTTGTTTTAAAATAAGCATTAAATGCATGTTTGACATCCTAAATCTTCTTTAACTTCAATACCACAAAATACATGTAACATACATATATGGAAGTCTAGTTAGTATATAACACTCTGCACACCATTAACAGCTTTTCATATGAAATGTACATGTACATACTGACTTAGAAATATTAGCTTTTGAAATATTACATATCTCTGAAATGTTAATGTATTGCAACAAATAAAAATCACAGTATATAATTGAAATTTTGGTTGAAAATGTCAGATGCCCAGTATTTTGGATGATGTGCAAAACAAAGGCATCCTATCAGTTACTAACAGTAGGTTTCTGCATAATCAACAGGTTTTAATTTACTGGCAACATTCCTCCTCTTCAAAGTCCACCCCAAGTATCAAACCATTATTTACTAAATAATTTTAATTTCAAGTAAAAGGATTTTCATAAACCTATAAGCATTTCCATTCCCTGTATACAAATTTCCTTCCCTCTTTCCTTCCATCCATCCATCCTTCCTTCCTTCCTTCCCTCCTTTCCTCCTTCTTTTTTTCATTTTCTTTCTCGTTTTCTTTCTTTCTCTTTCTTTGTTTCTGTGAGTCTGTGTGATGGAGTTTCATTATTGTTACCCAGGCTGGAATGCAGTGGTGCAGTCTCAGCTCACTGCAACCTCCGTTTCCGGAGTTCAAGCAATTCTCCTGCCTCAGCCTCCCAAGTAGCTGGGATTACAGGCACCCGCCACCATGCCAGACCTTTTTTTTTTTTTTTTTTTTTTTTGTATTTTTAGTAGAGATGGGGTTTCAGCATGTTGATGAGGCTAGTCTCAAGCTCCTGGCCTCAAGTGATCCGTCCGTCTTGGCCTCCCAAATTTCATTAAACCATTCATAATGGAGGCTAAATGGATGTTTTTTATAATGGTGCTGTAGTGATCTCATAACTGGCCCTCAAGGTGATGTCTTCTCAGGCATTGTAAATTGGGCCAATCCTTAAAATATATTTTAAACAGGAAAAAAAGCTGAGTGGATTTCTGGCCCCCATCTCTGTAACTACTTCTTCCAACTGTGTAGTTGTGATTGATTATGTATCTAGTGAACACAAATTTGGCTACCTCATCCATTTTTTTCATAAATGTTCATTAAAAGGAAGAGGAATTTGCTTAAGTCACCAGGCAAAAAGTGTGTTCTTCCAAGCACAGTGTCACAGCCAGTATGTGTGGTGGATCAGTGACGCTGAGGATACTATGCTTATCCTTTGGCTCATGAGAGAATGAAAGGAATATATAACTCACTTTCATTAACTGGCAGGTACTTAAAAAAAAAAAAAAGGGTCAATGTCTTCCCTGCAGAAGAAGATAGACAGGTCACTACTCCTGTAATGTGCTGAGTAATTTTTGCTGTATTTGCTGTGGCATGAGTTCTGGGAAGTAAAGAAAACTACTTATCTTAAAGAACATAATAGAGTTTTGTATTTATTTTTAGTTATTTTTTAAAACATAGCAATGTAGAGAAAACTCAACATCAAACCACTATAAGAAAGAAGACTTGCCCTTCCTTTTTCAAACCATAAGCATGTTGCATATGCATGTGTGTGTGTTTGCATGTGTATAAATTATTCTAAAAAAAATAAAAATTCTCAGCTACCTTATTGTGAGAAAAATTCCTTATTATTTTACTAGTGGAGAATCTAAATATCTCACTGATCCAAATCCAACGATATTTTATGTGCCATGATTTTGAGAAGGTCCTAATAAGTTATAGAGGATTTGATTAGATGTTTATTGCATATACTACAATTCAATCTATTACATTAACATGATATATGCATATTATCGCTCATATTACTGATCCTTTTTATTGTTGTCACATATATATTTCACCTTAGTTATTTGCACACTTTCATAATTTTTGTAAATTTTCAAGTAAAAATTGTATAATTAATATTATTTCAACTGGTTATTTACAAAGAAAGATTTTGTCATTTTAATAAAGGGAAAATGATAAAGGATCCAAATTAAGCCAGGTGGAGAAAGAAATGATTAACATCTGAGTGAGAATATTTTTCAGAAGTCTCATGATTTTTTAGCATAAATTATCTCACCTTTGCAATCTATATTCAAGCAGGTATGAAAACAAAGAATATACATTATTTAAATAACTTCTATTATTTAATTGCCTATTTGCATTTTCATATGAATTTTGATTTGACCACCTGAGACTTTCCATAAGGGCAGCATTTAAATATTAAAGCAATTAAAGGCTGAGAAAATTGTGACCTTTTTCTTTGATCTATTTAATAATTGTGTTTGCTGCCAACCACTGTACCCATCTTTGTCATGCTAGAATGAAGGCACTTTCCATCACAAGGGTAAGTGTCCTAAATTTTAAAATGCGGTCCTGTCTTAGTTTGTTTTGTGCTGCAATAACAGAAAACTTGAGACTAGGTAATTTATATTGAAAAGATATTTATTTCTCATACTTCCGGAGGCTGAGAAACCCAAGGTCAGGGGGCTTATATTGAGCCAGAGTCTTCTTTCTCTGTCATCCATGGCACAAGAGTGAAGGACAACAGAGCCAGAGACACGGAGAGAGAGAGGCCAAATTCATCATCAGGAATCTACTCTCATAATTTCATTCATTCATTCTTTCATTCAGGAGGAAAAAACTATCAAGCCCTTGTCATCTGTTAGAGATTCCACCCCCCACAGTGTTGCATTGGGGATTGTGTTTCCAACACATGAACTCTGGGGGACACATTGAAACCATAGTAGATTGCAAATTTGAATACAAGATAATAATAAACAGTTTCTGTGATAGTTCTCACACTGAACTAAAAAAAAAAAAAAAACAGTTAGAGAGGACTGATTCAGTGCTACGTTTTTCCATTTCTTATAATGGAAAGAAATCCAGAGGCTAAGGAAGTTCGTAAATTAATTATTTAAATGGTCCTTAATACACTTACATTGTAATCTTTGATTTGTCTAATACTAAGCTCATTATCTACATTAATTGTATTTTTCTTTCTTTCTTTCTTTTTTATTTTTTTGAGACAGGGTCTCACTCTGTCCCCCAGGCTGGAGTGCAGTAGCACAATCACAGCTCACTGCAGACTCCTAGGCTTAGATGGTCCTCTCACCTCAGCCTCTTGAGTTTCTGGAAACACAGGTACAAGTATCTGTAAACAGAAAAAAAAATTGTATATTTCTGTAGAGAAGAAGTTTTGCCATGTTACCCAGCTGGTCTTGACCTCCTGAGCTCAAGGGATCCTCCCACCTCAGCTCCTCAAAGTGCTGGGATTACAAGCCTAAGCCCCCATGCTTGACTGTCTGTCTACATTAATTCTCCTGCCAAATGTATATTTATTTAAAATAATTGCATATATATGTATACACTCTGTGTGTGTGTGTGTGTGTGTGTGTGTTGTGTAGAAACTGGGACTAGGTTATAATCTTGAAGTTCTCTAATAAAATAATTTTGGCTGATGTTTTCTACTTTTGTCAATTCCATCTTTGCAGTTTTTTTTTTATCTCTTATAATAAATGACTGCCTCTTAGTGTAAATTTTATAACAGAATCCTGAAGGAATCTTAAATTCAGTAAAAGCTTTATAAAGTATTATAGAGTTTATAGAGTTGGACCTTTAATAAATTTGTGGAATAATTATATTTGCTTCCTCCTTGAATGTAAAGCTATTATACAGATGATACATTTTGGGGACTCATTTTATTTCACTGTAAAAGGCACTGTTTTGGTGTGAATGTTTATGTCCCCCAAATTTATATGCTGAAACCTAATTCCCAATACAATGGTTCTAAGAGGTAGACCTTTGGAGTTGAGTAAATCTTGAGAGAGGGGCCCTCGTAAATGAGATTCGTTTTTTTATAAAAGAGAACCCACAAAACGGCCTTGCTCCTTCCACCATGTGAGGACACAGCTAGAGGTACCTATTATGAGCGAGGAAATGGCCTTTCTCTTGACACTTTGGTCTTGAACTTCTTATATGTACGTGTGTGTGTGTGTGTGCGCACACGTGTGTGTGTGTGTATGTATGTATATATATATATATATATATATATATATATATATATATATATGTAAAAGTCATAACACTATTCCTAAAGAAGCCTAAAGTGTAATAGACAGACACATATATGTTTATATAGTCACTTTGGGGTGGGGTTTCCCAACCTCAGCACTATTGGCATTTGGGACCAAATAAAGCTTTGTTGTAGGGCCGGTCTTGTGCATTGTAGGATGTTTAGCTTACATCCCTGACATCTATCCGTTGGATCCTAACATCTACACACACGCCCTCTAAATGATCACAAGCAAAAATTTCTTGAGACTTTGGCAAGTGTACCCTAGTGGCAAATCACCACCAGGTGAGAACCTTTGCTCTAGAGCATTAAATGCAAAAACAGAAGTGTAAAAAATAAAAATTTAACTAGATTATGAAAGAATTGGTTCTGGTGTGCGTGGGAGTGCAGGAAAGGAGGGCTCGGAGTCATCCTCACACAGCAGTTTCCTGAACAGCCTCCTGAATAACTAGGATAGTCCACAAGTCAGGCAGGAGGAGGTGAGACCAGTACAGGGAAAGAGACAACTTGGGTAAGATATGAAGACCTGAAGGATCATGGAGATTCTTGATTCATTATTCCAGACTGTTTGGGGGAGGTTCAGAAATGAAACCAGTTTGTTATGTAGGTGCTAGATCATAGTAGACACTTAGACGCTTTCTAAGAAACTGGCAAACAAAATCCTGTTGGTGATGAGGAAATAGTGATCATTTTCACAGGCAAGTAAAATTTGATCAGATTTCAGATTGAGAAATGCAAATTGATTGCAGTGTGAAGGGAGACAATTATAGGCAAGTATAGGACTTGACGGAAAATATATTAAACTGAATTTTTGGTCCATAATGAACATAATGATTCTGCCAAATTTATATTTATTTAAACTAATTGCATATTATGCATACTTCGTGTGTGTGTGTGCGTGTGTGTGTGTGTGTGTGTGTTTGTGTATGTGTGTATAAACTGGTTCTAGGTTCCAATCTTTTTCCTTTTTTAATTTTGTGGGTATCAATCTTGCCGCACTCTAATAAAATAATGACTTTGGCTGATTTTTTTTCTTTTTTTTTTTTTTTTGTCGATTCAATCTTTACAGTTTTTCATTGCTTATTATAGATGACTACTTCTTAGTATAAGTCTTATAAGAAGAAACATTAAATTGAAAATGGCCTAAAGATTTTGGGACTGAGCCATATAGCAGATATATGGCTCAGTCATATATTTGTTTCAGTGCTTCGGCCCATATCGGCATTAGATGCCTTTACATTTTTTAACACATTGACTCCCAACAGTCAACCCCCGTCTCTTTCTAGAAGATTCCCCTCAGGTTGTGATATCTTGCCTGCTGGCACTCATGGGAGGAAGCATTGCCTGGGAACTTATATTTGCCTCTGAGGCGGCACTCAAAAGAGACAGGAGAAGAAATTCTCCAGCTCCTCTGCACCTGAGCGGGGCAACTCCCATGTGGCCTGTGCTATCCCTAGAGCTTCCCTGCAGGATTGAGCCAAAGTTACTCCTCATCATATTTTGCTTGATATTTCACCTTTTCTTAGCCTCCATCCCTTCCTAGTACTTGCTTTCTCTGAACACATGTCTAGCGTTTCCAGAAAACAGTTGTTAATAAGTCAACACAAATCTTGGTCTCGAGATCTGCTTTTTGCAAACCCAACCTTTCAGTTTGTTTGTTTGCTTATTTGTTTCAGTTACCAGTGGAATACTGAAGACAACCAATCATCATTTGGATATCTGGAGATGAATATAAAAAAAAAAATCTGGTTGAAGTTTTAGGTTATGTGGATCTTAAGGAAATAATTGACATTTTTAACTGTTTTTGTCTCTTATCCTGTGTAATGCTATTCATTCATGTTTGCTCAAGTTTCTCAACATTTGGATTTAATACCTTTCAAATAAAAAAAAATGAACACAGATTTTTAAATGCATGAGCTGACCCTTATATGAAAATGGCTAGATAGCAAAATTAGCATCCTGTCCTATTACCAGTATACTTTCTTTCATTATGACCTCTTTGACATATGTCATTTGAGTTGGAGTTTTCTCATTAACTTGACATTTATTCATTCATTGCTTGTTCTCTTATTTATTAATTCTTGCATTCATTGATAATAAATGTTATTATCTCTAAAATGCCAGGCTCTGTGTTAGTCATTAGGAAATAATCATGCATTAAAGAGTTCCTTTTCTATATGAAATATGACAATAATGCATCATATCTTAGAAGCATATGCTCCTATCAATTAACAAAATATAAATAATTTACTATATTCTGTCACATAATATTAAGATATTACACATCATAGTCATTTAAAAAGTTTAAGCATAACTAAAAATAAATTAGGCAATCTTGCTTTATACCTACAAAAATTTCAGAAAAACCAAACGCTAAAAGGAAGAAATCAGTCAGTTAAAAGCAGAGTGGTTTTGCATAAACAGGCTGCAGGACAGACACTGACTCTCTTAGGCTTTAACCAAAGCCTGACAGGACTATTCAGTCAGGGGCTACTTGAGATTTTTCCTTATGTAACTTCGAGAGTCTTAATAAGAACTATGATTCCCACTATGCTGTGTGCTCACCGTTTCTGAATCTTCGAATGCCACCCAGAAGTGTAATTTTTATGATAAACCTCCTATTAAGTGTTCATTTACATGAATAACTGTATTTAATTAATCAAAATACTGTTCCTAGGCAATGAAATACATTATCCCCACATTACACATGAAGTAATATTCAAATAGCCTCAGGAGGCTAGCACACAATAAATTCTTGGTAATATCTTCTATCTACAACACTGTTTTTCTAAGAATTATCTTTGACTAAGTAAGGTCCTATGGAAATAATAGATGTGTCTTTTGCCAATTTCAGATCTTGTGTGAAAGTAGTGGGCAGGTGTTTACAGCCTCTGTGCATGAAAAAAACCTAGGAACTAGGAGTCAAAAGTATAGGTTTTGGGGTAGTTCAGATACTCCCTGCCATATATTTTCTTTGTGTAGTTTTTAAAAATGTATTTAATTTCTAATATATTTTTTATTTGAATTAGGAGGAACAGTGCTGTAGCTTAGAATAGAGCTTCATAATTTTTAAGGGGTTTTCATTACTGCATGACCATATTGGAGACAGTTCTCTGTCTACCTTGCAAGGATGCATCAAGGTTTAAAGGTACTTAGAGCACATAAAAGGGTTCTTTGTGGTGTGTATGTGTGTGTGTGTGTGCATTTAAAGAAATCATAATATTAATATGTATGACTTGTCAGATTCATGGGGAATTCCACCAATGACATAAAATTGATTATTAATTGATGAAAACTAGAAAGTAGAAGTCACTAATAAAAACTGCATAGGATGGTAATGAAATTAAAAAAAAAAACATTTTTAATAGCTCTTATCAAATATCCTGGTGTCTATGGATGTCCTGATTTTTACAAGTTGTTGCTATAGTCTAGTTGCAGGTAACTACCGAATATTGATTTCCAAATGTCCGTTTCAGCTGAATAAATATCATTAAGTTGCTAAAGGTAAAGAAAACATATTTATTCCTGATGTTATAAGAGCCTACATTCCTTGCTATTTTAATCTACTCTAACCAGAAAGGAACAAAGAATCCTTCAGGGGAGGGCTGAGGCAGTCTAGAAAAACATGTGAATTCTACATAACAGGACGTCTGCCATGCAGCCTTTGGCCACACTTTCTTTTACATTACTGGAGATAAATTCACTCTGAACAGATATGTTTGATGGTTGTTTTGTGAATTAATTTCTCTCTTAATTCTTGCTTTTGAAATGGTTTGACCTCACATTTATTTTTTGAAACTTCATGGGTTTTAAATGTTATAGCTGTGTAGCAGGATAATACAGAATAGAGGATGGCATTTATGAAATTTACTTTTTTATTGTATGCTAGCAGTAACCTTCCCAAACATTCTCAAACAAAAGTAATCCGTGATTCAAAGACTAGTTCAGAAACATAATATAGGTTGATAGGATTAGAGTATGCACTCAAATAATGCAAATATGCATAAAGAGGATAGTCCTAGGTAGGAAGAAAGCATCTCTCTTTAAATAAACAATACATATAATTCTCGTTTTGACAGCTGGCTTAAAGATTCCTCGTGCTAGAAGGAGAAACTGCTTCCTTAACCCTGACACAGTTTTCATTGATTAGTTGTAGGGGTGATTAAGTAATGTTTTTCTTGGAACTTCACATACCAAAAGATTATTCACCAAAAAGGCATATAACAATGACAATATTCACCATATTATGTAATTTTTTCCCATTTTTACTATGTTTATTCTAATTTTGTATTCATATTTGTGTTTTAACAAAGATTCCAGTACTCTTAAAATATAAATTATGAAAACCCTCTACATTGATAATATTTTATATCCTTAATTAACAAAGTAATCTATTAGCTACAAGGGGATGGAATATATACTGTACACAATATAATATATAGACTGATAACAATGTAAGTGGCTCAGAAGACTCACAGTAACTTTATTGTAAATAAAGTGCAGAGCTAGTTTGCAAAAGTGGACATTGGGAGACAGTAATATATATCATTGTTCAACTCAATAATCTCTCAGTCTCTATCACGTCTCTAAATGTTGATGTATTATCACGATAGCGTTAGTGTATATACTAATTGACTTTATAAAATATTAATATCCTAGTAATTTCAATGAACTCAAAATAAAAAAATTGCTTCAGAAATTTAGCAAGACAGTTAAATTCATCTACTTGTTAAATAAGAAAGTTCCCAAACATCTTTCTAATACAAAATTCCACATGCTGCCTCTAAAGAGTTTATCACACCTTGATATATGTTCAAAGTTTCAAATATTCCTTCATAGCCTTCTATTAGAACAGATTTCTCTGCTTCCTTGACCTGAAATTTACATAACAACAATAATTCTTCTGGCTAGCCTTTAAATATGCAACCATTTTCTCCAATAGACAAAAATTAAAATCAAAATGTTGACCATATTAAGTAGAAATGGCTATTTTAAAATTTACTTGTTTTCTTTATATTTATCTTCTCTTTCAAGGCAAAATTTCTCAAAAAACAGTCTTTTTCTCAAACAAAATGTTCTTCCCCATTCTTTCTTGAACTATCTCCAGTTTTTATCATAACACTCAGCCAAAAGAGACCTTCGTAAGGTTACAAATAATGTCTTACTTGACCTATTAGAAACATTTGTTTGCTAGTCCCTCTTTAAAACATTTTGTACTTGCATGTTAAGTGTACCTAAAAATATGTCAACAATTTGAACATTTTTGGAGTTTAAAAATACTATAAGTGAACTGAAAATTGTATTATAAGGGGTTCTAGAGCAGTCATGATGAGACAGAATAAAAAGTAATCAGAAAACTGAAACGTGGGTCATTTAAAGTGAGGTGGAGGAGCAAAAAGACAAAAAGAATAAAGAAAAGTAAAGAAAGCCGGGCTGGGCGCGGTGGCTCACGCCTGTAATCCCAGCACTTTGGGAGACCGAGGTGGGTAGATCACGAGGTCAGGAGATCGAGACCATCCTGGTCAACATGGTGAAACCCCCTCTCTACTAAAAATACAAAAAAATTAGCTGGGCATGGTGGTGCGTGCCTGTAATCCCAGCTACTCAGGAGGTTGAGGCAGGAGAATTGCCTGGACCCAGGAGGTGGAGGTTGCAGTGAGCCGAGATCGCGCCATTGCACTCCAGCCTGGGTAACAAGAGCGAGACTCCGTCTCAAGAAAAAAAAAAAAAAAAAAAAAAAAGCCTAAGGATTTATGGAACACTATCAACCTTACCAACATGAACATTATGAAAATTCCAGAATAAGAGACAGAAAAAGGGAAGACAGCTCATCTGAACATAATAGTTACTGAAAATTTTCTAAATCTAGGGAAAAATGGATATATAGAATTAAGAAGCTGAAAGCAAATTATATAGAATTAAAAGGCTGAAAAAAACTCCGACTAGAATAAATTGAAAAAGAACTGCACCAAAACACATGAATCAAATCAAATTATCTAAATTCAAAACAAATTGTCTGAGTTCTAATAATCAAATCAATTATCTAAATTCAGAGAATGCAGAAAACAAAAGCAATTCATCGTATACAAGGAAATTTTCATAAAATTATTAATGAATTTCTCAGCAGAAACTTTGCAGCCCAGAAGAAAGTGGGGTAATATATTCAAAACACTGAAAGAAAGAAAAAAAAAAACTGTCAAGGAAAAACACTGTTTCTAACAAAACTATTTTTCAAAAATGAAGGAGAGGTGAGTACTTTCCCAGATAAACAAAGGCCAAGGATTTTGTTATCAATGGAACAGCTCTCCAAGAAATGTTAAAAGGAGTCTTTTCAATTGAAATGTGAGGATATTAGAGATCAACACAAAACCACATAAGAACAGAAGCTTCTCTGTAAAGATGGGTGCATACATGAACAAATGCAGTAACCTTTACTATTGTATTTTGATACATAGAATTATAACGACAAGACCATAAAAAACCTGTAACTTTATACAAATAGGCATATAATATACAAAGTTGTAATTTGTTAGACTAATAACATAGAATGGGAGGGATGGAGATTGTAAAAAAGTAAAGTTTTTGCATGTGATCAAAGTTGTTAGTTTAAAATGGAGTGCTACAACTTTAAGATGTTTTATGTAATTACAATGGTAAACACAAACAGTGTGCTTCAGTCTCCACACACACTTTCCTCTTTTTATGTATGCCTAATGATATATTAGTGAAAACTTGATTTTTAAATCAAGGACTGAAAATGGATAATATAATGTCCAACTCTGAAAACTATATTTCCTCTCCTTTCAGGGCTTTAAATCAAGGACCTAAAATGGATAATATCATGTTCAACTCTGAAAACTGTATTTCCTTTCCTTTTAGGGCTAATTTTTATTGTTTATTTGCTATTGTTGCTGCTATTTATTCATTCAGTGACTTGTCTGGACTAATGGGTAAAATCTGTATTTTCTATAGTAGCCAAATTATATCTCTTTTTAGTTAAATTCATGCTCAATTAATTATTGGTCAGTGATTTTATTAAATGCTTTGAACCATTGTTGTTTCATTCTTTGCCAAGAAGCCCTGGGTGTATGTTGAAATAATTTTCAATAGTTAGCGGTTGACAACATTTCATGTTTTTGTCTTAGCCTTCCTTTAATGGTTAAAACAGGTCCCAAATGTTAGCGAAGGATGACAGATGGGGCTCACTCATCTCTCCTGGACATCCAACCAGCCCTACACTCATACTGCATTTTCTAGATTCTAAGTAATATGTGAATATATAAGCGTTTTTTCAAAAGCCCTTATATACATCTTGCTCTCTATATCCTCCTTTTTTAGGACTGGCCAAGCACTTTACCCCAACTGGTTTGCTGCCCTCGGGTAGCCATAAAGTTGGATAACTGTTGCTGATTGTTTTTGAAAAATTCCCCAAAGATAGGACATTCCCTACGGAGTGAGCGCTAAGCTGGTCAGTAACAGCTGTAATTGGGTGTTTTCAGGGAACTGCAAGACAGGTCAAATAGTGTTAACACTCTAGTGATTGGATTTTTTGAGAAGCTTGAACCTGGGTCTGTCCCTCAATGGCTGCTAAGAAGATATCTTTGCAGCTCATATGTTTTCCAGACTGCTGGTTTTCAAGGTTTCTGTGGATCTGGGGAGAGAGTGGTATGAAGTACAAGGATGTAACTCGGTAAAAATCCACACAAACCTTCTGTACTGAGTTTCGGTAGTTTTTCTTAAATAAACTTCTCTCAAATAGTTGCAAGGTTTTGATTAATTTCCAGAGTTCCAAAAATATTAATTTGGACAATTTTACCATTTCTTAAATGGGAAACAGATTTATGGAGGTTCTTACTCTGTAATCTCAGAGGTACCACCCTAGCCATCTATTTTAAATCATATCAAGGAGGCTATCAAGTTTCCCAGGATGCTTATTTCAATATTAAGCAATTTAAAATTTCTTCTCACTGTTCTCTTTCCTAGTTGTGGTTTCAGCCTTTGAACCATAAGACATTTTACATGTACATTGGCTTTCTAGACTAAAATCTCATTTGCGGGCACTCCATTTCCTATGCAGCATGTTTTCATATTAAAAGGAAAAACCATGCTTCCTACCAAAAGTCATTTAGCTTCCTCTGGGGATGGGGGAAGTATGCCAATTATCCTTTATTTTCCTAAAATTAAACAAAATAATATTATTGTGTTAGAGCATAACATTGTATGGGAAAGATAGGGATATGTATTTATATTCAATCATTTAATGCAAAAGTCCAGTGTTGCAACTGAAGAGTCAGAAGATCTTGATTTTCTCCCCATACCAAGATATTTTTTTTCCAATTTAAAATTGAATACTTTATAGAAAATATATCACTAAGACATTCAATGGACCATTTAAAAGTTTAATGACACATAATTATTCAAGAAACTAACCACATCATTGAAATTGCTTTGACAATTGCTGCTTTCTGCATGCTTATGACAACAAATTGGTTGCTTTTGGAAACTGACAACCAGTGCAGAGATCAGCAAAGAAACTAAATATTTTGTTGTAAGGACAATCGTGTCCTGGAGGCCGCTCAAATTATTTTCATGCCTTCCTTTGACTTCCACACTTGAACACTGGACAGCTTTATGTTTCATTTTTTCTTCGTGTGCTTATTTATGCTTAGTAATCTGTGTGCAATAGATATATGCATATTGAGTCTTGTCAGTGTAGGAGATTTATACCACCGTGTAGGAGTAAACATTGTTTTGTTACTTAAAGACATTTTACCCCTATTAAAAGAAACAAAACAAGCATAACTATAAAAAAAAAAACTTTTAGAAATTCCACAAAGAACATAAATAAAAACAAAACAAATAAACAAAAACAAGAAAGCCCTGAAATTGTAGTTTTTGAGGATATTGGAAAATACCCCAGATATTGTAGAGATGAATCAAAACAATACTACATCGTGTCATTTAATAAATATTTATTTTGACATCAGACACATGAAATTTCATATATTTTAATGATGTGTCCTCATATAATTTCTAGTCATTCATAATTACAGTAATTTCTCTACATTCATATGATTTGTCAATCTGGTCTTCTGTAGCCATGCACATACAAAAGGCTACATAAGAGCTTTCAGATTTCATCTGGATTTGCTTAGTATTCAATTGCCTTAATGGAAAGGTTTATTACTGCTGTTAACACTGCCTAATAACTTGAATTTTATTAGGCTATGTTAGTCTTATATTCTCGTGTATATATTCCTTGTGTGGATATTGTATCTGACCTTAAAAGCATGGCTTGTCTTTAGTTGTCTGCCACCTACATCTAAGTTTCAGTGTTAACAGTTCTTAAATGCAATGATTTTCAAAGAGGGTTCCAAAGAGCCCTAACCTACCATTAAAATACCGTATAAACTATCACACAGTAGGCAGATAACAGTATGGACCTCTGAGTCAATCAGAACATTTACCTTTAATCTCGTTTCTTGTATCAAGTTTCATTTGAAAATAAGGAAAAAAGAAGGAATAAAGGAAAAAGCAAAGGAAAGAAAAAAAGCAAAGAAAATAGTTGAGGAATTCCAGAAAATAAAATACAAAACTCTCACACACGGAGCACTAATTTATAGTCCTCAGGGATACCTTGCTATCTTTTCTAAATGCTCTCAAATAAGTATTTTTCCTATATCTTTTATGTCTATAGATTAATATATTGTGCTCAGAGAAAAGACACTAGGGAGGCAATAGCAGAAAACAATAAGCCCCTTTGTTAGGGTTTTTGCCTATTCTCACATTCCAGATTTTTCTCTAATACCAAAAAGAAAAGCATGGAAAAAATGTTAATACTTTTAAGTGCTTCCAACTTACATTCACACCAAAAGTCCTTAATGAGTTCTTGGCACCACATATACTTTTTAGAATCATTTTATGATGGCCTACTACAATTTAATTATGTACAACTAACTTGTTCAGCAAGGAAAACAAGAAAATATTTTAATGCTTTTTATTGCTACGTCAACTCATTTTTGTACATTCTGCCTACAGTTCTTTCATCAGAGCTGGCTTGGCAATTCATCTAAAGTACTACAGGAAAAAGCATCTTACTGAGGTCAGTACACTGTCTTTTATATTCATCCAAAATCACCTTTCCATTTGCCTGTCTAAACTGTTACTCTCTGTTTCTATTTACTTGGGAGTTTTCCAATGTCCAGACATTTTACTTTGGCTTTTTGAATTTTCTTCTCTTCCTGCTTGTTTTGGTGACTTATTCAGATTCTCTTCTCTACATAACAAAATTCTGCCATTCTATGCAGTTAACAATCTTTTTGGATATTTTGATTTTTATATCGTTTTCTAGCCCAGTGAAGAAGACTCTAATAGTCTCTGTACTATGAGATCCTATGAATTAAAATATTCTTATTTGCGTCTCAACTGCGAAAACGAGTAATGGAGGAGGCAGGTGCCATAAACAACTACAAATCCAAAGGGCAGCACTCTCTGATCAATTCCTGGTGCCTGGACCCCATGTACTGTGTAGTAATTAATGACTTAACTTCAAGTTCTGCAAGAGCCACGGTTACTATTTCTGGTACATGTAACACTCACTAGGCTTTTGTTGGTCTTGACTGTTTTTCTATTACAAGAAGCAATCAGTTTGAATCATAGGAACTGTCATTCAAGGATAACTTCAGGGTAATTACAGGGGAAACATAGTGATAAGCTTTTCTGTTCTAACACCTAGTAAAAATATTACTTTTTAGGTGAGGATTCCTGGACTTCCTATAGAATACATTTGACAGATCTGTCAATTTAGTTTGAATCAAATTTGAAAATTATTCATTCTGTCAAAAGTCAAATGCAGTGGCAAGAGATGCATTTTGTTCACATTTCTAGTGAAACAAGTTTATTAGAATAAAGTTTAAAAGTAATCTTGATTTAGGAAAAAAACAAAAATTTTCAATGAAAAACCCCTTGAGATTTCTAGTGCCCTTCTGTTGTTGAGGATTCCTTCAATTCACACATTTTTCTGACAGGTTAGTAGTAAGTGTTTCTGTTTGAATTTCCTGATTTTTGAGACACAACAATACTGCTACATTCAGACTCCTACTTTCCAAAACAAAACAGTGTGGAAAATGACAGGGAAAAGAACTTTACTGACTCTTTGAACATGAGATTAAATTCCAATATTTTCCTATTGAAATGACATAAAAACAGTAGTTATTGAAACTATCTACCCACCCTAGGGGAACCCATTTTAGAAAAAGAAGGATGAGAAACTTTGTATTATAACACAAATATGTTTGAAATATGTAATAATCCATTTAGAAACCATTTAAGTCGATCCTCTAAATCATTCTACAAAAGTATGTATGAGACTGGAACTTCTCTTTTCAATTAAGACATAGGGCATAAAAGACCCTAGATCTCTGTGTGGTTACAGGAAATAATGAGATAAAATTATAATCATAATTTTCTATGCAAATATTGACTATCAATGAATGCAAGTAAAGCATAAAAAATTGAATTTCAGTGGAATAAATCCTTTGTGGTTGGGTACAAAACGAGATAATCATCAATATCTGAAGAAAATCCTAGTGGGATGGGGGTGTGAAGAGTTAAGAATAAGTTCATCAAGACTCGAACAATACTATGGATTGGCTGGAAGGATCAGGGTCTGGAAGATACTTAATTACAAAAAAGAATTGCTTAACCTAAAAATTCCTCAGCCATCACTCTCTACCAACCTCAGAATTTTCATGAGAATGCCAGAATGAAGAGGGTTGGTAAATATAAATCTCTAGTCACTTGCATTATTATGGAATTCAGTTACATACGTAGTTTCCAAATGGATGTAATATATCCCTGCAATGCAATATTATTAAGCCATAAAAAATGAAGTACATATTACAACATAAATGAAACTTGAAAACATGCTGTGTGAAAAGCCATTCAATGGAGACCACATACTGTACAAAAACTCTTTATACAAAATTTCCAAAAATGGTAAAATCTGTAGATATTCAATCTATGAAGACAGAAAGCGGATTAGTGTCTGCTAAGGGTATGGCGTGGGGGTGGGTGTATGTGGCACAAGGGAATAGTACATAAAGTATATGGGTTTCTTTTTGAGGGGATCAAAATCTAAAATTTCCTGTGGTGATGATGCACATAACTGTGAGTATACTAAAAAGGCTCAATTACACATTTGGAATGTGCATTTTTATCTCCATAAAAGTATTAAAAGCACTATAGATATCCCTTAAAGAGACTGTTCAGGATATACTAATTCCTTTCAAAATACGTAAAAAGCAAAAAAATTTGACCTAAAATCAAGAAAATAAAATAGGTAATTATATAGATAGTAAAATTTGTAAAAATGCAGCTTAAAATTACTACTATAAATTTAAAATTCAGAGAACATGGCTGAAGAGATATATTTCAGAAGATATTTGAAAACAACAAAATAAAATTATAGAACCGAAATATGAAAATGCCAAATTTAAAAAATTAAATAAATTGGTCAAAGGAAAAATGAATACTGTAAAAAAATAATAAATCTCAAGACATGTTAATAGAAAAATATAAACTATAAAAAAGAAAAGACTAAAAAAAGCATAATATTACAGACTGTGAGATGATATTATGTCATCTCCCACATGGATGATTGAAGTTCCAAAAGATCAGATGGAACAAAATGGGAAAATGATATAGATGTAATAATGAAAATGGTTTAATTACTCTGAATTATATTTTTGAATGAAATCATGAATCTAAGAAATCATGAAACCCAAAAATATGGGGGAAATTCTATAAAATAAGTAAAGAATAAGAAACAAAATTGTCAATTTAAATTTATATATCTAGCAAAATGTCCTTTAAAATTGAAGACAAAATAATTCATATAAATGAATGTCAAGAGAATTTATTGTCTATAGAGATGTAGCACCAGAATATTAAAGAAAGTTCTTTAGGATAAAGTGAAATGATACCAAAATAATACTCCATTATATATTAAACATCATAGTTACTAGATATGTTAAATGTTTACAAGTATTTTCTTAAGCAAACATAAATCATTCACCAAAAATATAAAAATATCTTATTAGAGTTGAAAGTGTGGAAATTTTTATTTAAGATGTTTGTGAAAAATAATTGGCAAAAATATATTTTGAAAATTCCCCTGTGTTTGGAAATAAAGCAACACATTTCAAAACAGCGCAATAAATAACATAGAAGACATTAAAAAATAGAAAATATTTCAAACTGAATAATAATGAAATATGACACATAAATGCTTAAGAGATGCAGTTAAAACCATAGAGCAATATTTATACCTTTAAAATTATATTTAAAAAGAATAAATATATAAAATGAATAATCTCAATTTCTATCTTTAAGAATGAAGAAATATGCAAAGTGCATTAATTCCACTGTGTATAGAAGAAAGTACATAACAAAAACAATAGCACAAACAATTAATAAAAATGATAAACTCCCAGGTAAACCAGTCCAAGAAACGAAGAAAGAAAAAACAAATTACAAATATCATCTCCAAAATCAGCAAAGAACTTCTATAAAAGCTTAATAAAGAGGAGAAACTACATGCTAAGGACTCAGACAACCTGGCTGACAAGGCACTTGTTTTGCAATAACATAACTCACAAAATGAGTCAAAAAGAAATTGAAAATCAAAACAATGCACCGTATATTTAGAAAGAGTAATTTGAAACCTGAAACATTCTCACAAATAAAGCCCAATGTGCAGATGCCCTAAATGATAAATTGCAATTCATATTTATGAAAAGGAAAAAAATATATATATATATATATATTCTTTCTGGAAAAAAAAGAAAGAAAAATATTTCTTAATTCATTTTTTGAAAGCAAAATAAATATTATTTAGGATTATTAAAATTATTTATTTGAAAAATTATTCTTAAAAATTGCAAGGACATTACAAGATTTTTTAAAATTCCAGTCAATAACTCCTGAACTACGAAGGCAAACTCCTCTCTATACAAATCAAGACCAAGTGAATCTTACTACAATGCAAAACATCTGTCTACATAAATCACCATATAAAATACATGGTAATCACAAACACGTCTGATTACAAACAGTGGAGGGCTTCACCAGAACCAATATCCATTTACGTATGATTTTTTTAAAAACTCTCAATAATTTAAGAATAGAACCAATCAATCTCAATTTGATCAAAAACATCAGTGAAGAAACCTACAACTAATGATTTTAGTACATATTCCATTAGCTCATAGTAAGATAAGAGTAGATTGGTTTATCACTTCTGTTTACTATTATCTTCATGTTTATATTCCATAAAATAAATTGGAAATAAGACATAAAAGGCACAAAGGTAGAATTAATATTGCCATTATTCATCTAAAACTTAATTTTGTATGCAGAGAAACCTAAGGAAAAAACAAAACTCTACTGTAAGTAATACGTGATTCAGCAAGGCATGGGACACAAAATCAATATAGTAACTTGTTCTTTTATTTACTAGCAACAGAAATACAGAAAATTGAATTCTAAACAATGCTTTTTGTACAAATGCCAAAATTATAATCTTAGAAATACAATTATCAGTGACATTCAAGGGCATTTTATTGAAAGCAGAAATATTGTAAAATATAACTTAAAATGATCTCAATCAGGAGTTGGCAAACTATGGCTTGCAGAGCAATCTAGCCTATTGCCTGTTTAAGTGTGGCCCACGAGCAAAGCACATTTTTTTTTTTTAATGTTTTAAGGAGATGTCGATATCTCTCTCTCTAATGGTCTATCTGCCCATGACAGAAAAAAAAATATGTGGCATACAATACTTAGGTATTTTATAACTTATTTTTAGAGAAAAAAGCTTGTCATTTTCTGGTTTAATCAGAGATATATACCATCCTTATGGGTTGTATGACTACATTCTTAAACTATCATTTGTCTTCAATTTGATCTCTATATTACTGCAATCTGTATCAGATTCCCAGATTTTTTGTTTGCTTTTGTAAAGACTAGCCATTTTATCCTTAGACGTATATGGAGATGTAATAGATCTATCATATCCAAAATAAATGTCTAGAAAAAGAACAAATGTGGAGACAATTTTTAGGGTCTTAAAATATTCTATTTTTTGGATTTTTGTTTTGCAGTTGGTTAAATACGTGTATTCACTTGTCAAAACTCATCAAAATATGTAGGTAAGGTCTCTGCCTTGTAGTTTGTAAACAATGCCTCTGTTAATGACAGACAAAGAGAAAGACAGTAAAAGAAACAGGACGTCACAAAAGAATATCTTAGACTGTCCAATCCCAACACCGTCTTCCAGAGCTGAGTAGAATAGTGTGTGTCTCCCTGGAAATAGGTCTTGAAATCAGATCCTGTCCACCCTTCCACTATGTTCTTCTTGCTCAAAGTGTTGTTAACTATTCTAGATCCTTTGTATCTCTGTATGACTTCTAGAATCAGCTTGTCTTTTGCTATAGTAAAGTCTACAGGGATTTTGACTATGATCACCTTGGAAGTACAGATTCAATTGGAGATAAGAGACATCTTAAAAATATTGAGTGTTCCATGAAGAGAGTATATCTGCTCACTTATTTAGATATTCTTTAGTTTCTCTCTATAGTGTTTTGTAGCTTTCAGTGTATAGGTATTACACATTTAAAAAATTTATCATTAGGTATTTTGAATTTTTATGCTAATTTAAAAGGGTATTTTTCTCACTTTTTGTATTCTTTATTACTAAGACATAAACATGTATCTATTTTTCTACATTAATTGTGTATTCAGTAACGTTGCTAATCTAACTTGATAGTTACAATATTTCAAACATTCCATAGATTTTTACATTTTTAATTTATTTTATCTGTGTGTATATATGTTTGCTGAGAGAGATGGAAACCAATGTTTAACAGTCTCTTGTCTATGAAACATTTATTCTATAATATTCATGTGTCTTTTAGTCCAGTGATTCTCACCAAAAGCACAAAGTTGCTACTCCAGCCATGGTCCTTTACAATGACAAAAATTCACCTTGGGCAAAGTGATTTGACAACTGTAACAAATTTTAATTGCCCTTTCTGTGGGATGATTGTACCTCAACACTTTCCTCATATTTCTAGCTCTAGAATGATATATTTTAGCCAGATGTGCTGGTTCATGCCTGTAATCCAAGCACTTTGGGAAGCCAAAGCGAGTGAATCACTTGAGCCCAGGAGTTTGAGACCAGCCTGGGCAGTATGGTAAAATCTTGTCTCTACAAAAAACATAGGTATTAGCTGGGCATGGTGGCATGCCTCTGTAGTCCCAGCTACTCGGGAGGCTGAAATGGGAGGATCACTTGATCATGGGAGGCCAAGGTTGCAGTGAGCCATGATCATGCCACTGCACCCCAGCGTGGGTGACAGACTGAAAATCTACCTCAAAGGAAAGAAAACAATAATAACAGAAATAAAGAATGATATATTTCAAGAAAAGTAAGTATGAGATCAGAGGCTTCTAAGAATACAAAGAATAAAGATTATTTTAATGTTCTTTTTAACCCATTTTCTAACGTACATCAACTTGTGGCTAATTTGATAAGCTGTCAAATTCAACTTTGATGTACTCGAAAATATAATTGTTTGTTTCAGTTCCGTCTTAGTCTATTAGTACTACTATAACAAAATACTTCCCATAGGGTAATTTATAAATAATAGAAGTGTGTTTCTCGTAGTTGTGGAGGTTGGAAAATTTCATGTCAAGATACTAGCAGATTTAGCATCTCATGGGGGGCTCTGTCTTGCTTCAAAGACTATGCTTTCTCATTGCATCTTCACATGCTAGAGGGGAAAAAAAAGACAGACAAAGGCTGTGCTAGCATGTACCAGCATGGAAGTGCCAGGGAGCTTACTGAAGCCTCTTTTATAAGGGAATTAATCCCATTCATGAAAGCAGAGTCCACATGACTTAATCATTACCCAGAAGACTTCACCTTTTAATACCACTTCAATGGGTATTACGTTTTACTATGAATTTTAGAGAGACACACACTTTCAAATCACAGCAACTTGAGATAGTTTTCTTTTTAGCGTGAATATATTTTCCTTTGTGATAATAAAAATACATGGTCTGACAATGCTATTAGAAGTTGGGTACTCATCAACTCATTCAATAAATATGGATTGAGTTTCCACTATGTGCAATATAAGTCAATACCTGACTTTTATAAAATTATAATTATTGGCTGCCTCTCTTATATCTGGTGTACCTTTTAAATGTAAATCATGTTGCTAGAGATCCAGCCACACTATAGAAGCAAAGAGGAGATAAAATATTTTTTTCTCTGTTTTTTACTATCAAATCTTGTATCACATGTCTGTTTTTCCAATATTTATAGCAACTTCCACCATTGATAGTATCCTGCTTTGTTGCAAAAGTTGGTAAAACCAAATAGTTACTACCTTTAGTCTCCCTTCTCTCTTTCTTCTTTCTCTCTCTCTCTGTCTCCCCATCCTCTCTTTTGTGCACACACATGCACGCATGAGCCAAAAAAACGTGTGACGTTATTCTGGACAAAAACACAAAAAGCTCCTCAAAATTAGAAGAGTTTAAAAAGCAGAGGAACGAAAACTGATGTAGGGAAACTGAGTTAAGTGGTTATTTGAAAAAAAATTAAAAATAAAGACAGGAAACAACCATTTGAGCAATTAGATAAAAATCTGAAAATTGGGATTCTTAAGATGTTTCATAAATAAAATAATTTAAAAAATAGCTTTCTCAGATAGAACTACATTTTTCAATCATGATGGAAGTTTTAGAATAAATTAGGATATTCAAACAGACAAAGAAATTGAGAATACAGAACCATTAGATGTAATCCAGTTCTGACTTTCTCATTTTACAGAAAAGATACCCAAGACCCAGACAGGTTAAACAACATGTCAAAGGTTAATGCTTTAGCTAGCTGTGTTGAAGAGATTTGGGTTATCATTCCACTAAAAATAATTTAGTGTAAAAATATTCAGGGAGTAAGAAGAACTTATATAAATTATATAAATTTCAAATATTTGGAAGATTATGTCTTTCAAACATAAACTGTAGAAGATGATATAAAAATTGATAAATGATCTCACTAATAAAATTGTGTGTGGGGGAGGGAGATGAAGAGAAAGTTAAGAATACCAGCAAGCATGATTCTTAGTATATGGAATGGCCTTTGCAAATCACAAACTACCATAACCGGAGCTTCATTTGTTTTAGGAGATTATTATGCTAGTTTTCTATAATATTGAATTTTGTTAAATCACTTTTTAATCACAGCAGTCTTAGAGGATGTAACATGCATCTATCTTGTTGCAATTGCCATATTTACTGAACCCTACCACAATTTATCACTGAGAAACTTTTGCTATTCCAATAATTGAATTGAAACACGAAAAGTAAAATAAATTTACATCAGAATTATAAACCCTAACCTGATAATGTATGTAAAAAATGTTCTAGGATTTTTTTATACTTACTAACAGGTCTCTATAGCAGTGAGGCATTATATAGTAAAACGGATAAATTTAAAGATTACTCATGTTTAATTCTATTGCTAACTACAGTGTATTTATTCCACAACTTGCCAAATGGGTTCCAACTTTCAGGAATCAGAAACTAAAAAAAAAAAAAAAAAAAAAAAAAAAGATGTTATGGAAGATTTTATAAAAATATAAATTTCATTTAAGGTTCTTCTATTTTTTCCTCTTCACTTCTTTCCTTTTTTTCAAAGAATAGATTTTGTGGCATATAATGTGATATATTAAAACTTTATTTAAACCTTCAAATGTGATGAAAATATTAGGTGCTTCTAAGACGCCATAGACACACATCTTCCTATTCTTGCTTATTAAGTTCAACTTATAGTTGAACTTAACAGGCTGGAGAGAAGAAGGCAAGCCCACAGGTATAGCCAAAACCAAGGAACAATACGGTGTGAGGCTTTGAGTTTCTCTCTTGCCTCACCAGATTTGGAGCTTAAGAAGATTTCACCCCAGAAATGCCAACAGGCACAGAGAAGCCATACAAACTTGCCATCTCTAACCACTTGAAGAAGAAAGGGGAAACTCATAGACATAGAACATTTTTAGACAATAATTGTTCTAATTCAGACAAAAACAGCAGAAAAATACTGTGGCTCTACTCCAATCCATGCCAGCAAAGCCCCAGGGGAGCACCTAAACTTCTACCATTATGAGGATGCAATAAGGCATCTGTCTAGTTTATGTCACTGAAGGTCAAATAGGGATTCAGTGCATTCATCACCAATGACCCATAGGTAGGGGTACACCCTCCTACCCCCGACATGTCAATAATGACTGCATGAGGCCAGAACTCTCACTCCAGCTCAGCAGTATCGAAGAACTTCCACTCCTAAGTGTCAACATAGACTATGTGGGAAGGCAGGAATCCTCCACTTGGTAGTACTGAGACAAAATCTTTCCATATCCTTTCCCGTCCTTTATCGGGCAAAACAAACTGGCCAAGAACACTGAAATAAGATCCCGAGTCCCATAACATAATATTAAGAAGGTCAAGTTTTTATTTGAAAATCATATTCATACCAAGAATCAGAAACATCTCAAGATAACTTTTTTTAAAATGCAATAGATGCCAGCACTAAGATGACATATAATTATCTGACAAAGATGTTAAAGCCATCATAGTAAAAAGGCATCCAGAAACTATCATAAGCATGTTTGAGACAAATACAATGAAAAGAATGGAAAGCCTCAGCAAAGGAATAGAAAGTTTCAGCACAAAATGGAATAAAAATGTTATAAATAAAAAAATACAAAAACCCAAATAAAAGACTCTGTATGGAAGAGGGCATTTAGAGGACATCATCAGAGAACATAGGAAAGAATTAATAAACTTGAAAAAACACACAAATTATTTCATCTGAGCAATAGAGAGAAAATAAAAACAAACGAAAGAGAGCCTCAGTCCCTGTGAGTCTATAAAAAACAATTCTAACATTTGTGCTATTGATGTATTAGATGGAATGAATAAGGAAAAGAAGGTCAAAAAGTACTTAAAGATATTGGCTAAATAGGTTTTAATTTCAGCAAGAAATATAACTCTACTTTTTGAAAGAACTAAGTAAATTTCTTAAAAGATTAACCTAAGTAAAACCATTTTAATACATATCATAATTAAATTTCTAAAAACGAAAGATGAAAAAAAACTTCCTGAAAACAATCACAGAAAAATTACTCTTTGATGGCAGGGACAAACCAAAATGTAATGGTGGATTTGGAGGCCAGAAGGAAGTAGCATAATATTTCTCAAATGTCGAAATAAAAAATAACTCCTAATCCAGAATCATATATTCAGTGAAAATATTCCTCAGAAATTAAAGCAGAACAAGGATATTCTCAGATAAAAGAAAACTGGGATTATTAGTCACCGTAAACACTCCATAGAAGAACTTTGTATAAACATAAAGGAAAAATAGAATGAAACTTGGAATATCAGAAAGAACATAGTAAGTGAAAATATGGTAAATACAATAGGTCTTCCTTCCCCTCTTCACTTATGTAAATTATTAGTATGCTTAATAGGTGAAGCAAAAATTACAACATTTTTAGATATGGTTCCAAATCTACAAAGGGAAACTATTTAAAACGAATTACAAGTGAGGGAGGGCAAAGCGATAAAGAAATGCAAGGAAATCAGATTTCTACCCCGCCCAAAAATCACCACAGGAAAAAATCAAAATTGTATTGTTTAAAAAGTGGTAAAGCAGGAGAAAAAAAAAAAAAAAAAAAACAGATGAGAAACAGAACAAAGAGTTTTTTTAAATGTTAAGCACTAGTGTGTTATCAATTACTTTGAATATAAATGGCCTAAATACAACAATTAAATAATTGAAATTGTGAGTGAATTTTTAAAAAGCTGATGAAACTATATGCTGTCTATAAGAAACTCACTTCAAATATAATAATTTGGCAGGTTAGAGTAAAACGGCCATGGAAAAAGGTATATCACATAAACATTAATCAAAGGAAAGCAGGTATGTGTATGTTTATATTAGAAAAACTGTATTTCAGAGCATTAAAAATTATTAGAGGTACAGACATTGTGTGATGATAAAATGATGTCAATCTATCAAAAACCTACAGCAATCTTATATGGATATAAATCAAACATCAGTGCTGCAAAATGTGAGATAAAAACTGATAGAATTAAGAAAGTAGACAAATAAATCAACAATTGCAAGTGGAAATTTAAAGTCCACATGTCTACTGGGCACAGTGGCTCACCCCTGTAACCACAGGACTTTGGGAGGCCCAGGAAGGTAGATCACTTGAGGTCAGGAGTTCAAGACCAGCCTGGGCAACATGACAAACCATCACTCCTAAAAATACAAAAAATAGCCAGGCATGGTGGTACGTACCTGTAGTCCCAGCTACTCGGGAGCCTGAGGCAGGAGATTGCTTGAACCTGGGAGGCGGAGGTTGCAGTAAGCCAAGTTTGCACCACTACACTCTAGCCTGGGCGACAGAGTGAGACTCTGTCTTAAAACAGCAACAACAACAAGAAGAAAAACCCCACATGCCAACAAATGATGAACCAGACGGAAAGTCAGAAAGGATACAGAAGATCTTAACAATATCACCAGTCAACAGACTATAGTCAACATTTATAAAATACTCTCCCAAACAACATAGGAATACACATTTTTTGAAGGGTTCATAAAGGATTTACCAGGATAGATTATATTATGGCCCATAAAACAAACATTAACAAGTTTTAAGGGATTAAACTCATACATAGACTGTTCTTCAACCAGGGTAGGATTGGAGAGAGAGAAGAATACCAGTGAGCATCATTGTTAGTATATGAAATGCACTGATCAGTAACATAAAGGGAGCAAAAAAAGAGAAAAATTGAACACTTGGAAACTAAGTAACACATCTGTAAATAATCCAAAGGTCAATTAAAATATACATTGAACTGAATGAAAATATAAACTAAAGAGGATAACTCATAACACTAAATGTATTAATTAAGAAAGTGAAAAAGTCTTCAATCAATAATCAAAACCCCAAGCTCCAGAAACTAGGAAATAAGAAAATTGCAAACCAAAAGGAAGAAGAAGAAAGAAAATAATAAATACAAGCACAAAATGAAATAAAATTGCAATAAAAAGTAAACAAATTATGTAAAATAGTGATTTATTAAATCATTCATAACATTTTAATCTTCTAGTAAGATTGTCAAAGAAATAAAAAGGTGAAAACACAAAGCAATAATATGCAGAATGAGACAGGGGATATTACTACACATCCTGTCATCAGCATAAGGGAACCCTAGCATTTTTGGACACATAATTTTGATAAGGTACGTACAATGAACCATTTAAAAAAATCTACCATATTTTATGGAATATGAAATAGATAATTTGAATATCCTTATAATTCTGAAGAAAACTAAGTTTATAATATAAAAATCTCCCAAATAACCAATCTTCAAGATGGCCTAATAGAATCCCCTAGTGATCACTGCCAACCCCCAAAGGGATATCAAATTGAGTAACTATCCACGCACTCAAGTTCCGTCACAAGAATTAAAAAAACAGGCGAGAGGTGACAGTAATTTGTTTTACAGAATAATCATAAAAGACATATTGAAGAGGGTCAGAAGGACAGTCTTGCATAGCTTGCCCCACCCCTCCTTCAATCCCAGGCAGTACAATGCAGAGAGAGGATCTGTCTGTGTGAGGGAGGAAGAGGGAAGTGTGCAGGGAGTGTTACCTTGGAGCTCAGTTCTAGACCCATCACAGTCAAATAGCACTGTGCGGATCCTATGGCCCCTGAAAAGAGCTCCTAGGCCTGCCTTGGCCCAGAAGGGAATCTGTTGCCCCAGCGGGACAAACCCAAGTCCTGGTCTGCTTCATTGACAGCTGAGTTACTGTGGGCCCCAAATAAGTTTGAGTGGCAATGAGGTTGTAGCAGCTGAGTTCCCTGGGCAGGCCACAGTGCTGCACTGGTCTCAGAGGCTGTGGGCTCAGGACGCGAACCAGCACATCGGCTGTGGCAGCCATAAGGGCTGCCTGAGTCACCCCTCCTCGTCACCCAGGCAGTGCAAAAATCTCCTGCCTGGAGAAGGAGAGGAAAATGAAGAGAAGAACTTGTGTTGCAATCTGGTACCAACTTTACTACAGTAAAACACTGCACCAGGCAAAATCCCAAAGTGTCTGATTCCAGGCCATTGCTCCCAGTTGGTACATCTAGACCCACTCTGGGCCAGAAGGTAATCTCCCACCCTAGTGGGATAGACTCAAGTTATGGCTGGCTTCACCATCTGCTAATTATAGTGGTCTTAAGCCTTGAATAAACATCAGCAGCAGTCAGGCAGCAGCAGTCACAGATCTTGAGTGCAACCCCTGTACTGGGGTGGTCTAGAAGGCAATAGGTTTGGAGCCCATTCTATCAAACCAGCTGCTTAAAGATGATGGTGACCATGGTTAGACCATGGAATTACATAAGCATTGGCCAACTGGAACACTTCACCTGTGAAGTCAGTTCTTTAATTGCAAACAATGGTGTGGGGGATTCCATGGAAATGGATAAGGCATTCTGTAACTGTACAGATGGTAGTTTTGGCAGAAACATCACATGCAGAGAATCCAAATACATATTTGAGTGTCTATTCCAGTAAGAATAAAACACTTCCTTTTCCATGATGGAAGTGTTCCAATGTAATCGGCCTGCCAAGCGGTAACTAACATATTTCCCAAGGGAATGGTACCATATCAGAGAATCGGTGCTGGTCACTGCTGCTGGCAGATGTGGCATGTATCACAGGCTATTGTCAAATTGCCCTAGATGAGTGGGTGTCCGTGTTCTTGAGCTCATGCATAATCTCCACCCCTGTTACCATGGCCATTTTTTTTTTTTATGAACCCATGGCACAATGACAGCAACTACTGGGGAAAGACAATGACTGGTTTCCATGGAACGGATCATTTTATCCCATTGCTTGTTTACATCTTCTGAGATCACCTTTTAGCAAGCATTCACACAGGACACAAATATATTTACATTTTTTGTGACCTCATATAAGAGTAAACACATATCTTGTTCCAGACCTCCTTGTCTCCAATTTTCAACCATGTTCCTTACTATTCCATGATAATCCGACGAAACGATTGGCCACAGCCATTGAATTTTTTTTGTTGTTGTTTTTTAAAATTTAACTTTTACTTTAGGTAGTTGAGATACACATGCAGATTTGTTACATGGGAATATTGCATGACGCTGGAGTGAATTACTAGAGATATTTACTTCTGGCCATTTCTCCTCGCAGGCAAAAATGAACAACCAGGTGCATTGCTAACATTTCTGCCAACTGGATGAATTTTGTTTGCCATTGTTCATTAGGAATGTTCCAGAAAGACATTGTAGTGCTGGAGCACTTTCTGGTGTTGCTCTATTATCACGCAGAACCATCTGTAAACTAGGCCTAATTTTTCTCTTCCTCAGTTAATGGATGGCAGAGCAGCTAGCACAGCATAAGAATTGCAAAGCATTCTGTTGTTTTGGGCTTCATTCAAGCTGGTATCTTTTTGTGCCACTCAGGTAGTTGGCCCTTGTATCACAACCAAATAAGAAATATGTCGCCTCTAAAATCCAAAGAAGACCACTAATCCTTCTACCTCTTTATTGGTGGTCTGAGGGCCTAAAAACAGTAACTTACTCTTAACATTCAAAGGGGCCTTTCAACATGCCACATATGATCAAAATTCCACTGATAGTAAAGGTCCCTGAATTTTTGTCAGATTTATTTTCCACCCTCTGACTTGCAAATGTCTTGCCAGTATTTCTGGAATAGTTGTTATTTTCTTCTCACCAGGTATCAGCAGCACAGTATCATCAATGTAATGAACCATCATAATGTTTTATGGAGAAGGAAGGCAATGAAGGTCCCTATGAACTAAATTATGGAAAAGAGAGTTGACATACTCCTAAGATAAGACAGTGAATGTGTATTTCTGACCATGCCAGCTGAAAACAAACTGCCTCTGTTGGTCATTACTAAGAAGTATAGATTTTAAAAAGTCAAATTAATAGCTACATACCAGTTCATAGGGCATGTGTTAATTTTCTCAAGCAATGAAACTATGTATGAAAGTGCATTTGGAATAGGACAAACTGCAAGACTGAGTTGACAACATTTCCGTGTCATTTTCCAAGATCCATTTGTTTCTGCACAGGCTAAATAGAGAAGTTGAAAGACATGTGGTGAGAATTATTACCATGCATCTCTTCAGCCCTTGCTGGTGGCACTCGTCTCTGCAATCCTTCCGAGAATGCTTTATTGCTTTTGACTTACTATTTTTCTAGGCCGCAGCCGTTCTAATGTCTGCCACTAGATTTTATTGATGATAGCCACAGTGACGTTGGTCAAATGATTATAACAGATAAATAGTAAGTTTTGGACCATGCAGCAGCAGGTTTCTTTTTCAAGGAACCATGCCTTCCTTCATTTCAGGACTCTGGGTTTGAGAATTTGGCACTGAGAACTTTTATGGGACTATGTGTGACTCTGTGTTTTGGAGATTCAACTTAGAATTCTTTTCAATAGACCTAGGACCCTTCTGCTTTTACCAGTGAATTAAGATCTTAGTAACCTGCTGATCTATTTCTTTTCCTGAAATATCATGATGAACTAGCCAAAGCCATATAGATCTCTGCAAGTCGGACTATTCTATTTACAACTTTGGCTCTTACACATGTAACAGGAACCATATCAATATTCTCTTTGGTGATCAAGTGCTGTCACTTATTTCCTGTTTCTGGGGATTCCATCATCTCCGTTAACATTTAGTTTCATGCTAGGTTTGGACTGCAAATTCTGAACTACAGAGAAGAGGGAACACTAAGATCTTTAAGGATGCTGGGGGCTCTCCAGGGTAATGTGTTCCTCTCAGTTGTGATATAACCTGTCTTTTCTGGACCTTCTCTGGGTGTGTGAGCACATCCTACATGGTAATCCACTCTAATATTCCAATTGCACTAAGCCAATAGATACTTTCCTAGACAGTATTCCAAGGCATTTCTGGCTTTTGAACTTCATGTAGTATGGGCCATCCTTCAGTCCCTGTCAACCAACCAAACACCCACATTCTAGCTAAACCCTCAAGCTAAAATTTAGAATCTCTGCTTAGTGGGTCTATCTTAATACATTTGTCCTGATGTAACTTTATGTTTCTTTCATCATTTTCTCACTCCTTTAATATCCATTCCCACATATAGTCTTCATATATATATCTACAAAAATTGGGAAAAAGGGGCTGTACTTTCAGTGAGTTGCTCATTTCCTCATCAGTCACTCTTTGCTGACAAAAGAGGCAAAGAAAATACAAATAAAATAAGATACATACTATTTTATAAATTAAAAGACGCAATATAGTAGAGGTGTCAATTCTCCCCTAATTGATACACAAGTTTAACAAAATTCCTATTAAAGTCTAGGAAATATTTTTTGTATGTCTATTCATTGTTATTCTAAACTTTATAGGAACAACCACTTTTTCATATAGCTTTATTATATTACTAATAGCTAAAATAATCTTGTGAAAAGAAGAATAAAGTAGAATGAATCAGGGTACTCAATTTTAAAGCTGAATATATAGCTATAATAATCAACAGTGTGTGGTAATGGCAGAAATATAGGCAAATAGATCAGTGGAATGGCATATAGAACCTGGAAATAAATCCACACAAATAAGCCAAACTGAATTTTGACACAGGTGTAAAATCAATTCAATGGAGAAAAGGTGGCCTTTTCAAAAAATAATTCTGGGGCAACTGGACATCAATAAGGTTTAAAAAATTAAAAACAAACAAACAAAAATGACCTATCTCACACCCTACAGAAAAGTCAACTCAAAATGGATTATGAATTTAAATTTAAAATATAAATCATAAAAATATTTAATAAACAGGGTAACATCTTCAAAATCTCAGGTTAGGCAAAAAGTTCTTAGACTTAAAACCAATAACATGTGGTATATACACACAAACAAATATTATTTAGCCATTAAAAGAAACAAAGTAGTTTGGGGATGAATTTTAAAACATTATGTTAAGTGAAGGAAAGACCACATATTGCATTTTTCTACTTATATGACATATTCAGAATAGGTAAATGTATAGTCAGAATGTGAATTGGTGTTTGCCTGAAAATGGAGGGAGAGGGAATGAGGACTGAGCTTTGAGGTGTATGGAATTTTCTTTTGGAGTGATAAAATTATTTTCAAACAGATAAAGGTGAAGGTAGTACAATGTTGTAAATGCCACTGAATTTTAAAGTGGCAAATTTTACCTAATATTAATTTCACCTCAATAATAATAAAAAGACCAATCTGTACATG
This sequence comes from Saimiri boliviensis, assembly GCF_048565385.1. NCBI lineage: Eukaryota > Metazoa > Chordata > Mammalia > Primates > Cebidae > Saimiri > Saimiri boliviensis. Next base: position 13,180,182 of record NC_133461.1, on the reverse strand, counting down.
AATACATATAGGATACTTTTTTGTAATAGCCCAAAACTGGAAACAACCCAGATGTCCTTCAAAAGGTGAACGTTTAAACAAACTGCGGTATATCCATACCATGAAACACTTCTCAGTAATACAAAGATGCAACTGACACATATAAAACTCTAAGTGATGAGCCTCCAGAGAACTATGTTGACTGAAAAATAAAATCCAGCAAGTTACATGCTGCAAGATTGTAACTGAATAATATTCTCAAATGAGTAAACTATGGAAATCAAGAACAGATCAGTGAATGCTGGGGTCAAAGAGAGGGTGGAATTGGAAGGTAAGTGAGTGTGGCTCATGTAAGTTTTCCACTTCTTGACTCTCTTGTTCTTAATGTCTTAGTTGTAATCTTGTAATTTTGCAAGATGTTTCCATTGAAGAAATATACATACAGAGTACCTGGAACTTTTCTGTATTTTTCTTACAGCTACAATTACCTCTCAATCAACACTTCAATTAAAAAATATGATGGAAGTCAGTGGCTCATGCCTGTAATCCCAGCACTTTGGGAGGTTGAAGCAGGCAGATCATGAGGTCAGAAGTTCAAGACCAGAATGGTGAACATGGTGAAACCTTGTCTTTGTTAAAAATACAAAAATTAACTGGGCGTGGTGGCGGTTGCCTATAATCCCAGCTATTCGGGAGGCTGAGATAGGAGAATCGCTTGAACTTGGGAAGCAGAGGTTGCAGTGAGCCGAGATCACGCCATTGCACTCCAGACTGGATAACAGGACAAAAACAAACAAAAAACAAAAACAAAAACAAAAACAAACAAACAAACAAAAACAACCAGACAAACAAAAACTACATGTTTTGTATCTTAAAGACTGTCTCCTTTTTTAAAAAATACAACAATGATCTACTTCACACTATTTTACATTACTTGCTGGCAACCATGCCTGTTTTTCCTATCTTTTTTCCTGTCCCACTGAAGATCATCATTTTTATTCTGAAGTCTCTGCTCAACTACCACCTTGTCAGTAAGATCTTTTATAATTCTTTCTAGATCGAATCCTTTCTTATATTCTGTGCTTTTCGATTCCCCTTTTCCCACAGTATTTTTCTTCGTAACTGTTAGCAAATACTGACATAATCTTTACTTGCCTTCTCCAACTAAGAAGTAGACTACAGTAGGTATGTGATTTTGTCCATTGATCCATCCATCTGGATTGTAGAATGTGCTTGGCAAGAAATGGATGCTCAACACATGCTCCCTGAATGAATGCCACTCAGAAGCGGAGTTGCTTACTGCAGGTTTTCAGCTGTGCTGACAACACTTGAGAGTCCCCACAGCTTCTGATAAAACAGGAGCATAATATTGAAAACTCACATGCAGAATCTGGCTTGCATATAGAATCTCCCAAAGTTAAAGAAAAATGGTAACCTATTATATTAATGAGGTTATTTTAAACTTATTTCTAGACTAACAGAAACAATAACAACATTTTAAAAATTAGTTCACCATATTTGTTATTACAATTTTAATTTTTATTTGGTCATACTATTCTACTGATATGTAAATGTTTGGTCAATGTGGGTTTTTTTGTGTGAATCTCAAAAAACAAAAAGCTGTGACTTGTTTTTGCTACCAATAATATTTACTTGTCTCCAAAATCTTAGCTTTTAAGAAATATAAAGGAATAAAGGACATCTAATTGAGGGGACTCTCTATAGAAGATATGTTGAATGTTTGCATGTTCTTAGTCTCTAATATTATTTTCTATGTATGTACATATATATCTATGTTTGAATTGTAAATATATTAGTTATAATAAAGTGTCATAAAAATGATTATGGGCAGTTGATGCATTTATCTAACATATTTATAATGAAAAAAAGTGTCTTTATTTTGCTTCTTACTGTCTTCAAACATTAGGTTAAAAAGTAGTACTCATTCTAACAAGTGTATATCCCCAATCCATAGTTATAAAATAAACAAAATTCTATTTTACATTTGTCTTATCATATCTTAATAATTATATAATATAGCAATAGGCAGTGTAAACAGTACTAAAATAATTTTGCCATCATATTATTTTATCTGTTTAGATGAGTTTTCGAAGATGCAAAAATTAAATGAATTATTTACTCTGCAAACTACAGCAATTCATCAACAAAAATTATTTTATGACTGATGTCTTCACCACCAGTCTCTCCATCTGCTTAAAAGACATGATTGCTTTCCAGTTGCTACAGAGATTAACAAAAGCAACAACAACAAAAATGCTTAGATTATTACAACCCTTGTGTCATCACGAGTTTGCCTACCCCTCAGCTTTAACTTTTGTTGTTAATTTTTCACTATTGCAAAGGCACATCTGCTTTTTTTTCATTTCATAAAGGTATATTTATAGGCATTTCCCTGCTATTCTAACTCCAAAATTAAGACTTGACAAATAGCAACATGGATATCTGATGCAAGAATGCAGTTCCATGAAAAAAAAAAAAAAAAAAAAAAAAAAAGGCAAGATGTCTTAGTTCATTCTTGTTGCTATAACAAAATGTTTTAGACTGGGTAATTTATAAATCACAGAAATTTACTGCTTACAGTTCTGGATACTGTGGTGTTCCAGACAAATATGCCAGCAGTTTTGATCTAGTGAGGGCCCATTCTGTATTGATGGCACCATGTAGCTGTCACGTGGCAGAAGAGACTCGTATGCTTCACTTAGCCACTTTTATAGATACCAATCCCATTAATAAAGGTACAGTCCTTTCGATTTAGTCACTTCCCAAAAGGCCCAGTTCTTAATAACACCAAATTGTGAATTCTGTTTCAGCATATGAATTTTTAGGGTATACAAACGTTCAACTATAGCACTAAAATGGACTGAATTGACAGTAAGCTTGATTGAGTCACTTCATTATACCTTAGTTTACCATCAAATCATATATATTTCTAAAGGTATTGAAGTTAAATGCACAAAAGTGCTAAATAAGTATGTAGATGAAACTTCATTACAATGGTTTAAAATAAAATCCATCCAAATTGTTTGCTGAAAATTAAATTTTTATAATAATCTAATAATAAATATAGCTGTTTTAAAATTTGCATTGTATCTATAAAATGAGAACAAAAATTTCAAAGCTCATATCTTCTTTCTTAACTATTGTAGTAGAATGCTTTAGTCAGGAGAAACTGCACCAGCAGAGGGAAGCACGGCAAATTTGCCTTTAATTTATAGAGATTCAGCTCTTGGTGCTTGGGCAAAAAATAAGAACTACACTGAGCAGCAACAGTGAGAGAGGGAAAACTGAAAGAAGAAATTTCTATGATGAGGTTGATCCCCAGCCCCATGACACTCATACACTGGATAAAATTGATACATGTCTTTTGTGATAAAGGTGAGAGATGTGAATCTCTTCCTCATTTGGTCCCAGTCTGCAGATATGAACAAAAGCCAGTTTATTAATCAGGTCTCATCAGGGAAGTAGGGACCAGGAAGTAAATCTAGACATGTCAGACACATTGAGAGACAGTATTTTGAGAAACTGGAGCTCAGTGAATTATTTCCCTGCTTGTTCTCTGCCTGAGATTGGAATAATTGAGAAATAAATGAGTCACTGAGCTATAAGCAGCACTGAAAATGCTATCATGCCATGGTTTATCCCTGGAAAGCTTTTGGTGTGGAGGAATAGAGAAGCTTATTTATCTCCTTCATATAGCTGCCATCCAAGACAAGGAAAAATTGAGGAACTCAAACCACCTTGTTTTTGTTTTTTTTTTTTAATTTTTGCAACTCACAAATTCTTTAAATCACTACTCCAGTCCTGTGGAGAAATGAGTAAGGTTATAAATAGCAGAAATATTATTCTAATAGTGAGTTCTCCATATGAAACTCTGTATCAGAAACAGGAATTGAATTTCTTCCTAAATTATATGTCTTCTTTTCAAAATAATTTATCTAAATGTTATATATTTTGCTATATATTCAGAAATTAAACTTTAAGTGCATTTTCTCATTACTGAGATGTAATATAAGAGGCATAATCTTTCACACATTTCTATCTTCTTAGTGGCAGCTTTAAATTCTGGATTTTGAGATTCTTTTGTACTCAGAAACTATGTATTTATCATTTTTTGTTTGTCTCTTGGCTTGACATAGAAGAAGTATTTCATATATTTTTATTAAGCTAATGATTAAATACAAAGTGAATTTGTAAAAAGAATATTATTTCTATGATCACCAAATACTAGGTATTGGGTGACATTCTATAAACAAACACATTTGGCCAAAATATGCTAACAAAGTCACCCACAAGGATTTATAAACCACAAAAAAAATACACGTAAATCTGGTTTCAGCTTGAGACGTGTATTATTTCACACTAATCTAAAACCCACTGTGTCCCTGTAAGAACCAATAAAACAGCACAATGTTGGAAGCATTTTGAATGTTTAAGATTTATGCTATAAGGTGTTTCATAGTCTCTTCTCCCTCATCCTTATTATAAACAACATTTAATAAGGGGACTTTTTTCCTTTAGTGTTTTCCAAAATGACGTTGGCTACTAATTGACTAAATTGAACAGCCACCACGCAATTCATTTAGCTCTATGAATTAAGCTGACTTTGCTTACTAAAAACCTATAATATTGTCAGCAAACTAATTTCCAACCAGCAGAACATGAACAATACATTCTGCATCTTTGAGTACACTTTACAGAGTTTAATAATTTATTTTAATGGTGAAGAAGTAAAATACCATCACATAACACTTAATGATAAGGATACATTCCAATTAATTAATCTAGGTGATTTTTGTCATTGTGCAAACATCATGGAGTGTACTTATACAAACCTACATGGTATATCTAGCCTACTACACATCTAAGCTATATGGTGTAACCTCTTAATCTTGAGCTACAAACCTGTACAGCATATTAGTCTCGTGAATACTAAAGGTTATTGTAACAAAATGGCAAGTATTTGTGTATATAAACACATCTAAATAGAAAAGACACAACAAAAATGTAGTGTGAAAGAATAAAAATGGTACACCTATCTAGGTCACTTGCCTTGAATAAAACTTGCTGGAAGTTTCTATGGGTGAATCAGTGAATGGGTAATGAGTCAATGTAAGGATATTACTATACATCACTGTAGGCTTTATAAATACTGTACACTTAGACTACACCAAATTTATTTCAAAATATTTTTCTTGTATAACAAATTAACCTATCTTACTACAACTTTTTTATTTTATAAACTTTTTAATTTTTTAAACTTTTGACTCTTTTTTTTTTTTTTTTTTTTGAGACGGAGTTTCGCTCTCGTTACCCAGGCTGGAGTGCAATGGCGCGATCTCGGCTCACCGCAACCTCCGCCTCCTGGGCTCAGGCAATTCTCCTGCCTCAGCCTCCTGAGTAGCTGGGATTACAGGCACGTGCCACCATGCCCAGCTAATTTTTTGTATCTTTAGTAGAGACGGGGTTTCACCATGTTGACCAGGATGGTCTCGATCTCTCGACCTCGTGATCCACCCGCCTCAGCCTCCCAAAGTGCTGGGATTACAGGCTTGAGCCACCGCGCCCGGCTAACTTTTGACTCTTTAATAACTCTAAGCTGAAATGCAAACACACTGTAAGCTGTACAAATATATTTTAAACTATTTTTATCCTATATGTTTTCTATTTTTAAATTTTGTCCCCTCTCTCTATATATATGTATATATAAAGAGAAAATATTATTAATATTCTATATTAATATACAGTATTATTTCTGTGGTCACCAAATACTAGGTATTAGGTGACATTCTATAAGCAAACACAATTGGCCAAAATATTTCATATACACATAAATCTGGAATCAACTTGAGACATGTTATTTTACGCTAATTTAAAACCCACCATATCTCTGTAAGAACCAATAAGACAGCATAATGCTTGAAGCATTCTGGATTTTTAAGATTTATGCAGTAGGGCATTAAATATTATATTTAAAAAACTAAGACACAAGCACACACATTATCATAGACTTACCCAGGGTCAGGATTATCAATATTACTGTCTTCCACCTCCACACTTTGTTTCACTGAAAGGTCTTCAGGGACAATAACAGCTCTATTATAATCTCATGGAACCGCCGTTGTATATGCACACTGTCACTACGTGGTCTATGACTATTTCCAACCATTTCAAATGCAGAAGTAAAGGCAAGGTAGGTAATATTTGAAAGTAAGGAAGGGAAAGGAAAAGATTTTTTTTGTTGTTGTTGTTTGTTTGGTTTGTTTGTTTTGTAGAGGAAACGCTGTTTCACAGAGAAAGTCCTGAGAATCACACAAAATTAAGCTTGTTTGACATTGTTTCTCTGAATATATACCAAACACATATTAAGATATGCTCTTCTCTCTTGGCACTCTAAGATAGCATTAGGCAAGGGTTTCACATCTCTAAACTGTTTCTAAATAATTTCTTCTGGTGGTGGGCTTATCATAAAGAATTTAAAAATAGCCTAGTGGAAAGTCTCTAAAAGGATGCTTTCCCGAAATAGAAGCGCAGTGGGTCATATGTTAATAATGTAATCTAACTAAGCTAAAAGAAACCCTGCAGGTTAAAAACAGCTTAGGACAGAACGTAAAGAAAGAAGATGACATTTCCAGAATATTAGACAATTCATAACTATTTCAGAAAAAGTATTAATTGGAATGCACAGCAGACAATAGATAATCAGTTAAGAGACTTGGAGAACAACATTCAAACAACATGTAGTTTTTAGGTCACTTTTCATTATTACTTCTGAGTTCTTTTTTCTCCATTTCATGAGCATTTGAGTTTTCTTGACTTATAAAATGAATAAATATTTAAATTTCTAAAATTATAACAACATCTAGCCCTTGAAGCCAAATTAATCATTTGTTTATACACAGTTAAGTGGGTCTTTGATAAAAAGTAAAAGAATACAAAATGGCAAATATCTGGGCAAATACAAATTCTATCTGTTTGCTTCTCACTTAAAGTGCATGTGATAATTCAAAACAAAAATTCTGGTACAGTTATGTGCCACATAACATGTCACTGTCAATCACAGAAAGCATATATAACTGCACTCCTATACGATTATAATACAGTATTTTAGGGTACATTTTCTATGTTTAGATATAGAAATACTTATCGTTGTGATACAATGGCCTTTAGTTTTCAATATAGTAAAAAAGTTGTATTGGTTTGTAGTCCAGGAGCCATAGGCTCTTCATAGTGTAGGTGTACGGTAGGCTATAGCATATAGATTTTTGTAAGTACCCTCTATGATATTTGCACAATGACTTGCCTAACAATGTACTTCTCAGAGTGCATTCACAGCATTGAGGAATGTGCGACTATATTGGAACTTGTGGTTTCAGCTAGGATATATAAAAATACTAGAAGCTGTCTCTCTTATCTTTACAACAAGAGAAAGCTGGACAAACTGAAAACAGTATTTTAAAATATTGAGTTTAATTTTGAAATTAATTTTTACTTAAAACTGACACATCTTTGTACATTTGTGCTGTACAGCAGGATGTTTCAATGCATTTACATATTGTGTAATAATCAAATCAGGATAATTACCATATCCATCACTTTGAACATTTATCATTTATTTGAAGTGATACAAAATTTTCTCCTCTAGCTATTTCAAAATATACATCACATTGTTATTAGCTATAGTCACACTGCTGTTTAATAAAACACCAGAGCTTATTGCTCTTGTCTGTCTGTAACTTTGTCCTCATGGATCAACTTCTGCCAGTCCTTTCTTCTCCTTACCTTCCCCAGTCTCTTGTAACCACTCTTCTACTCTTTACTTCTATAAAATCAACTTTTGTTTAGATTCCACATATGAGTGAGATCACACAGTGTTTGTATTTTTGTGATTGGCTTATTTTACTTAATGTGATGTCCTTCCGTTTCAACACCTATAGAACAATAACAGTGGACTACAACCATAAGACCCGTGAGATACAACTCTTTTTAATGAGGCTACTCATAACAGCTTAAAATGAAGAGGAAAGACAAAGTAAGAACACTAGTAGACTTGGAAAACGTATGTCCACACAAAAACCTGCATGTGACTGTTTATTGAAGTGGTGTTCAGAATAGCCAAAAATTGGAAGCAATCAAGACATCATTTATTTTTATTTTTATTTTTTTGAGATGGAGTCTTGTTCTGTCACCCAGGCTGGAGTGCAGTGGCGCAATCTCTGTTCACTGCAACCTCCATTTCCTAGGTTCAGGTGATTCTCCTGCCTCAGCTTCCCGAGTAGCTGGGATTACAGGCACACACCACAATACCTGCCTAATTTTTGTATTATTAGTAGAGACATCATTTCACCATGTTGGCATTGGCCATTTGGAAGGGCTAACAGATGGAATGCAGGTCAATCAAGGGCAGGAGAAGAAGGACAATGTGTTCACTTAGGGCCAATTCAGCCTGAGCCTCCTATTCATTAGGCAGTTTTATATGCATGTACGAAGATCAGGAAAGCTATCTCGATAGCAGAAATATATGTTGGAACCTATATCATGGTAACAAAGGTCTTTGGCATGATGAGATTCCTTAGAGAGATTGTGGGAAGACTGTTAAGCAAAACTTACTAAGGAACACCAGCATTTCAGATATGCTCACAAAATTAGAAGCCTGAAAGGGACTCTGAGAAAGAGCAGTCACAGAGGCAAAGAAAGATTAGGAGACAGCAATGTCATGAAGGAAAAGAAACGTTACAGTGAAAAAAAAAAAAATCAGCATCAACAGAAGGAAGAGTACAATCAAGAAAGACCATTGAATCTTCCAAGATTGCTTTTAAAGGTGACAAGTGAGAACCGCAGGACATCTTGCTATCCACAGACAAGTTCTTTCTGATCTGGGAAAATTACTTGTGCCTCAGATTCATCGTTTGTAAAATGAGCATAAAAATAGTTCACCTACTGAATGGATTTTTTTTCAGTCAGGAACTAATAGTTTCTATCAATAAATGTATTTACAGCAATACATAGTCAATAATACATATTATATAAGTATTTGCTATTATTGTCTAAATTTATTTGTTTTTGTTCTTTGGATCTATTGCTGAGATTGGGGAATTTTTATTTCTTTTTTTGCTGGTAATATGAAAATATGATTTTGGATGACTTTTAATTTGAGTACACACAATAAAATTTGCATTATATTGTTAAATGTTAATACTGTTGAGTCCTATCATAGCATAGCAGAACACCTTGGAAGGAATGCAATGACCAGAGGTGACTGAAACTCATTACTGCCAGAGACTGTGCCAGATTTCCCCATATCTTTCCAAACCATGTTCCCAAAGGTACAGCCAGACTTAAGTGGTTAATCCTTATGTCAGTGATAATAAAAAGGCAGATGTTGTGATGGTAATGGAGGGGAGTGGTACTTGACAACCCACATTTGGTGAATCTGTTTTCTCTGAGCTACACATGGGAGGATAAGTGTGATGTTCTTTTAGGTATCTCCAAGTTTGGCTAATTCCACCTTTACCACATTATGCCAATGACAAAGTGGGCCATACTTATTTGATGGTTATGTTGGACATTATGGCAACTTTACTCATCAAGAGTTTCTTGATGACAGTATGAGGGTCATTTGAATAAAGTAGTTGGATAAAAAGGAAAATTGAAGTGAGTTTTGGAAAGCTAGGATGTGAAAAGTGTGCAAGTAAATTGTTGGTAAAGGAAATAATAATGAGTGGAAAACTGGAAAATGATGTGCGATTGAGAAGGGTTTTTTTTGTTTGTTTATTTTCAGTAATGAAAGGACCTGCATAATGGAGGAATTTCAACTCTGTTGAGAAAATATAGAGAGAAAGGAATGATAATAAAAGGGAGAAAGTCTAATTTACACAGATTTCTAGGAAGGAAACTGTGGATTCAAATACAGATTACACCAGAAGGAATGATCTCATACCAAATAGGACTCAATCATAGTATGAAAAGGAAAACATTGATATGGCTTTTATCATTTATAGAAAGTGTTCCAACTCTAGCTTAGCTTTATTAATTTACTGCTCATATTAACCATATCCGATTTTTATTTTACAAATGAGGAAACCAAGGTGTGTGTATTAGGGTTCTCTACAGGGACAGAACTAATAGGATGTATATATATATATATACATATATATATATATATATATATGGATATATATGCATATATACATATATGCATGTGTGTGTATATATATATATATATATATATATATATATATATATATGTATGTATGTATATATGTACGGAGTTTATTAAGTAGTTAATTCACAAGATCACAAGGCCATCTGCAAGGATCATAGGCCATCTGCAAGCTGAGGAGCAAGGAAACCAGTTCTAGTCCCAAAGCTGAAGAATTGTAGTATGATGTTTGAGGGCAGGAAGCATCCCGCACAGGAGAAAGATGTAGGTTGGGAGGCTAAGCCAGTCAGTCTAGCTTTTTACACTTTTTTTCACATTTTTTTTTGCCTTCTTTATATTCACTGGCAGTTTATTAGATGGTGCCCACTCAGAATAATATTTGAGTCCACTGATTAAAATATTAATCTCCTTTGTCAACACCTTCACAGACACACCCAGGACTAATACTTTGCATCCTTCAATCCAATCAGGTTGACACTTGGTATTAACCATCACAGTGTGGAAAAACTATATAATGATAACATAGCAAGTGTAAGGTGGAATCACATTTTACATGTAGACAGATTTGTTCAAAGCTTCTGCATTTGCTTATCTGCTAGATGGTAACTGTGATGAATATAAGGAGATGAAGGGTAGAAGATAATAATATGGATACATACTAAATATTGGCAAGAAATTGAATGAATGGAAATCTCTCTCACTCACTTTGTGTGTGTCTCATTGTTAGTTTGTGCATTATCCATTAAACATGAGGCACTGTTTTCCAAGTTTATAGTAATAAGCTAAAATAATTGATTTTAAGGTGCCTATTCATGTTGACACAAGATTTAAGGTGGCTCTTCATATTGACTCAAAGATACAATTGTTATTACCAGTGCAAAGAAGAAAAAGAAAAAAAATGTCAAGATATTTGAAGATATTGGCCAAGGATCCTTAAAATACTGCACTAGAAGCTGCAGACTGAAAGGAAATTGAAAGGAAACAACTGATAGAGACAAGAAATGAATTGATACAGAACTTAATGTAAGACACACATTTGGCTGAAATGAAGTGTGATAAAGTAGATGAAAAAGGATTGTGTTAGAACAAAAGCCTTTCCTGAGAATGTGTCCCTACACACAGACAACGAAGTGAAGAGGAGATGGAAGTCTTAGGAGGAAAGGAAGTCATGTCTAATATAGTCATGCTAAAAATAATCTCACGGTCTCCGTATCTCTTTTTATTTTACCTATGGTGCTATTGGCCATATATATTTGCAAATCTTAATGTGTTAAAATTTACTGATTGATTGATTTTTGTTTCTATACTATAAGAAAATGTCACTCCTCTGAGACAATCAAAATATTATTCATTTGTTTTAATGTATTTTTTAACTTATGTAGTCTTTACAACATATGAAGTTTATTTTTTAATTCACTTAAGGTAGAATCTATCCTTTTTCCATAGTCAATTTTCTAAGCCTAATTAATCCGATTATTTAATTATGCCCCCCTCTCCCCATGCTTGCACATTTGTCAAGTTGCATTTGTCACATATCTAAGTCCCGTATCTTTTCACTTCCACTGCTCTACTCCCACTCTGGGGAGTAGAATTGTTCATTAGGATTAACAGTGTTTCACTCCTTCCTCCATCTATGGCATCATCACAGGCTGAATATATTTCCCTTTGCTTGACTTCGGGCCCTGCCATGTAATTTGTTTTGGACATCACGTGCACAGAAACTACAACAGCATGACAATGCCAAATATTAGCCTATAAGAAGCCATATGCATGTTTACTATTTTTGTCTCTGTCATAACCATAACAGAAACATGCCACACATCTCCAGCTGTTCCACAAGAAGGATTGAAAGCACATGGACCAGAGGCACTTCAGTTTCTGGCTTCTGAAGCAGAGCCACCCAGATTACCCATGAACTGACAGTGGGTAACAGATCTATGCAACCTACCAGGGCGGAGGTCTGCTCAACCTACTGACGACAGATGTACAAATTAGAATTTAATATGATTGTTGTTTGAGACCACTGAGCACTGGGGTGAGGTGCTGCTATTTTTTATGTAGGACTATTAAAGAAGGCTAAATAATACAGAATTTGCTACCAAGAGGTATATCTGCTAAAAAGAGAAAAACAATAATAAGAATCCTGAAAAATGTAACATTTACTTTGGGACAGGATTTCAGAAGGTGTGGAAACTAAGAGGCGGTTGGAAAAAAATGGCTTTTGGATTTGTCCATTACACTGTTAGACATATCCAATAAATGATCAATTTCAGGTTCTTTATTTTGCAGTCCTAGATTATAATTTTGATGTTTCCATTTAGATTCTGTTATTTGTTAAAACTTTCCATATTTTATGCATTTTCTACTTCCTTCAACATATTAAGTATTATGGTTAAAAATCTTGACTTCTAATTGCATCTCCAATTTATTTATCTATCATATTAGTTATTTGTGTATGTCATATATTAATATGCATATAAATATGTGACATACAAAAATATGTGATGCACAAAATGTATAAAATATATATATAAATACATACATTTTTCAGGATTCATGTTTGCTCATATTTGTTCTTTTTGTATGTTATATATATGTTATATATAAATATATGCATATTTTATGACATAAAAATAACAAATATGAACAAGCATGAATTCTGACATGTATATGTATATATAGATGAATGACATAAATATGCATTGATATATAACATATAAATATATATTGATGTATGATATGTATACATAACATATATGATACATTAATATACATATTTATATATGACTGTGTGTATGTGTAAATATATATGTGCATATACATATAATATTTCTGTCAGGATTCATATATAAAAACACCAATAATATCAGCAGTGTTTGATCATTTTTACTCTTATTTAGGAGGCGAGGCTCAATGTCTCCATGCAGGTTTGATTTGGAGCTTGGCTGCAGTTTTAGTATGACTTACTCTGCTTCTAAGCTTAAAATCTCAATTTATTCATAGAAAAATTTTGGATGACACTTGAATTTTGTAATTAGGAGCATACAACTTGTGAGTTTCCTGTCACTGAGTTAACTATCACTAAAAGTCTGTTTTCACAAATATTTAAAGAAGATTCATACTTAGGTGGGAGGGGTAGACTAGAAGATAGATAAAAAATGTTACATCCAATGATTTCTGAGATCTATTATTAGCTTCTATGATATGATTTGTGGATATCAACTGGTCTGATGAAAAATATTACTCTGTAAAACTGATCTAAATGGTTACTACCTTATGATTTGTTTACTTTTTATGATGTGATTAGTTGTTAATATATACTACTTGAGGCTGGGCACAGTGGCTCACATCTGTAATATCAGCACTTTGGGAGGCCAAGGTGGGCAGATCACCTGATATCAGAAGTTCCAGACCAACCTGGCCAATGTGGCAAAACCACATTTCTACTAAAAGTACAAACTTAGCTGGGCTTGTTGGCAGCCGCCTGTAATCCCAGCTACTCAGGAGGCTGAGGCAGGAGAATTGCTTAAACCTGGGAGGTGGAGGTTGCAGTAAGCTGCCTTCCAGCCTGGGCAACAAGAGCAAGACTCCATATTTAAAAAAATAAAAACAAATGAACAACAACAACAACAACAACAACAACAACAAAAACACTTGGAAAAGTGGGTGTGGAAACGTTGCTTTTAAGTGTGTTAATGCTAAAGGTACTCATTCTCATGAGTGAAGTATCAGTAACCACACAAAGTATAACTTCTTCCCTTTATTTTCTATCTTTATTCCCTTTATTTACTATTTTTTCTTCTCTTTGTCTTTCTAAATTTGTCCACCTTTACATTTAATGTGATTTAACTGAATATCTGTGTAACATAGTATATGCAAAGCCTTGTTGTAAGCATTGTGAAAGAGTTTAGAAATGAAAATGCAATGTGATTCTTATCCCAAGAGATTAGAATCACAATTTGCATGCCTATTCATAAAATAGAAACTCAATCTCCTCCTTCTTCTGATTAATCAGGCAGTATTACAAAACCAAAAACTACAATAACTATCAGGATTACTTTAGCTACTTCTTAGATTGTTGTGAGGCGAGTTCATGTTATCTGTCTTATTTTTAGAAACAAAATCTATATTAACAAAGTTTACAGTTTAAAATTATTATCTACACTCCTATTAAAATATATAATCATACTAATTTTGTCCGATTCAAGAAAGATATTTTGTGAGACCAATAAATGGCAAAATAGGTATAAACACCAAATTAGAGCTAATGTTGTATTTTATATGAGTTTATTCTAGCAGCAAAGCTTAATACCTGTTACAAAGTAGTATATCTTCAGGATTCTAACACTTACATAAATAACTCATTATGAAGCATTTCTCTAGTGAAATTTACAGTAAAATATAACAATTTTTAATTAATTTTATATGTTTAAAATATGTTTATCATAGTTTTTTTTTTAATTTTTGGACTTAAAGCAAGGAGTGTAAATCATAAGTTAACTTTAATTATTAACATGCTGTAAATCTTTTTTATTTTTTCTGCATTAAAAGACTCTTGCTTCCAAGAAAAACAAATAATAAAGAATAACTTTTTTTAATATGCATTTAAAACATCAAAACATCCTTGGTTTCTCTGCATGCTGCTGTTGACGGTCTGGAGGCTGAAGACTTAAATGACATTGATTATACCTGTTACTCTAATGCATTATTCATGAAATTGATGATGGAACATCTTGAAACAGTCTGTCATTTTCCATTACATTCCATCAAATAACCATATGCTGCTCTCACAGTATACTGATATTGAGGTATAAGTAACACACTCAGAAAAACATATGGAGGCATTATAGGCTTTCTGATGAGCCTTCGAAAATACGTATTCAGTGCTTTGAATGGCTTATGTGATTATGCAATCCTTTGATTACCAAACTTCAACAAAGGAGGCAATAAGTAGCCATCTCCTCAGCAATATTCTGGCCTATTACTAGCTATGAAACTTAAGGCTTCAGACCACTGAAGCTTTATTGAATTTTTTCCTCAGCTTTCAGATGGTGTTAACAAGGTGGTTGTGAAAATGAAATATAATAGAACTATGTAAATCCTATCAGTGTCTGTCAGAATAATGATGGTCAATACATGCTAATTGTATTTGCTAAATTTCCAGCCTGCTGACAATTAAGAACAGAGACATAAAGTAATGCTCAAAGAGGTAAAAGATACTTTACAATTATAATTAACAGAAGCTAGGCATGTTGGTTTTATTGGTGAGCAATCAACATTTTACCAAATATACTTCTTTTCCACAACTTAGAATATTAGCCAATAGACCATTCATTTAAGACATAAAGTATCCTCGTGGACTGAGCTTTTGACAATTTTTTAAACCTAGCATCTTTCAGCTACACTGGAGACATTCTTCTAGTTTGACAGCATCATGTGCTATTGGATGATAACATTTAGCTCTATGTCTGTATTACCCTGAAAATGTGATGCTACATTTTTATCGGCAGGAAACACAGACAGAGCAGGTTTTGGTTTTTTGAAAAGAAAACTTACTTCTCTTCACCATTCTTTTGATGATGAGTTAATAATGGTTGCAAATAATTCATATGCAGCTGGCCCTCTACCTAAGCACATTAAAGATTTACTGGTTTAAGATTAAGGATTTAATCAATGTCTTCAGACATGATATATCCTTAAAACTTAACAGACTTATCACAACTTTGCATTTTGGTAATATTCTCATTCATTTTGTAGAAAAAATTGAATATAATCTCACCATATGGGAAACACAAAGTCTGAAAATAAACAGACTAATTTCTTTAAAGTGACAATGTAAAAAGACAATTTATCTGCTAATAATCCAAAGCTCAAATGGTGGATTTGAAAAGAGTTAATAGGTTAAAGTCAGAGGATAAGTACTTAATTTTGGAGAAAATACTTGGATTTTGAGTTTAAGACCAGCCTTGCTTGTAATAGGAAAATATTTTTAGAAAAATAAATTTTAAAATGAGAAAAGTAACATTAATGAAATTACAAATAATGTTTATTGCATTTTTTCATTAAAAGCTGTTACTCTGAATCACTGATATTTACCAGACAGATTAGGGAGTTATGCCTCAACTTGATATAAAGACAATGGATTGTTTACAATATTTGACAACACAATTGATCCCAAAGAATCTCTATATATCAAACTGTGTTTTATTTAAATGGTGATTTTAAAGTTATTATATTTGATTATCATAAGTGAAAAAAAAATTTGTATTTTAACGTCATGATCCATGTAAGACTAACGTAACTACCGGCAAGAATCAGTGAATTTATATGTCTATGTATATATGTGTGTATACACATATATTACATTATATATAGTAATATATATTTAATATATAACATATTACAATATATGCTATATCACAATATATAACACATTATAATATATAACATGTGCAATACATATGTGTTTATGTAATGAATATATAATATCTAAATATATATTAGGTCGTGCATAAATGGCAAAAACCCCAATTACTTTGTACAACCTAATATATACACAGCAATTTTTTTTTCTGAAAATAAAGCAAGAGATAAAAGAGCTCAACTCATTTTAAGAAGCAAGCATCACACTTCCTCCCACACACATATATATATATGTGTGTTTGTGTGTGTGTGTGTGAATGCGTGTGTGTATATATACATGCCTATATTTACCTTGTAAATTTGTTCTTATTGTGTTTTATAGTACAGAAATTTGTAATTGTTTTAAACTTGGAGCAGTCTTTTGTCATTTTAGTCTACAGAATAACCCTTAGGAAATCCAACTCAGTATTTGCAATTCTATTAAAAGTTGATCTGTGTTATATTACTGAAATATTTCAGATTTTCAGTTTAACCTGTACATTAACTCGATATTATTTTTTAGAAAACATAGGTTAATTAATCAAAGTTCATTTTTCTTCATAATCACTTTGTGGACTTTGAGTTCTGTTTAACATATTTATATTTTATCATAAATTGTTTTTAACACAGAGTATAATTGTATTATCTACTTGATCAGTATTCTCTGAGATATCACAATTCATATATTTTCAAATTAATCCTAATATGCATTAGAAAAACAAATTAATTTTTATATGAATAATAAATGAAAAACAATTTCAGAAGCATTTTGACAAAAGTTGCATTGCATAGGACAGTAATTAGAATGTTTTAAGTCATCTTTAATTTTCTTTTTCAGTTTTGATTTCTAATTTTTGATTTGACCACTTCCTTTATGATATTCTTCTCAAATGCTGGTGGTTGTTATGCTGTTTATTTTATTTGGCTGTTCTATGTAAGGTAACATGCCTCTGTTGATAGTGTAGAAAGACAGAGCTACAGACCCAGGATTTATGTTTCAGAAGATTTTTCATATGAAAATGATACCCCCTGATATGGTTTGGCTGTGTCTCTACCCAAATCTCAAATTGAATTGTATCTCCCAGAATTCCCTGTCTTGTGGGAGGGAAACAAGGGAAGCTAATTGAATCATGGGGGTTGGTCTTTCCTGTGCTATGCTTGTGATAGTAAAGAACTCTCATGAGATCTGATGGGTTTATCAGGGGTTTCTGCTTTAGCTTCTTCCTCATTTTTCTCTTGCTACCACCATGTAGGAAGTATCTTTTACCTCCCACCATGATTCTGAGGACTTCCCAGCCATGTGGAACTCTTAAGCCCAATTAAACCTCTTTTTCTTCTGAGTATCAGGGATGTCCTTATCAGCAGTGTGAAATAGACTAATAGAACCCTCATTTATTTTGGCAGTGTCTACCTTCTGACATTGTCCTGAGTGTAAACTCATTGCTGTATTTTGAGATCAAACTTTAAAGCTGCCTACCTTACAGCCTTATTTTCATGCCGAATGTTGGATATTTCCATATGCCTTTCTCTGCAATTATTTGTTAATAAATATTTTTTTCTCCTGTGTTTTGTTAACACGAGAATTTTCATTGAATAATTTTAAAATATTAAGCTCAACTCGTAATCTCAAGATAAGCCCAATGTGATCATAACATATTATCCTTTGCATATATTGTTATATTTGTTTTGATAATTTCTCAAGAATTTTTAGATCTACATTCACGAAAGATGTTAGTATATAACATCTTTTATGGTAATATCAATGATCAGTGTCAGAATTAAGTTGACATCTTAAAACAAGTTAGAATATTTCCCTATTCCATATTGTCTGAAAAACTTGCTTAATATTTTTGTTTAATTTTCTTAAATATTTAATAAAATTCCCCCCAAAAAATTGAGATTTGGATTTTATGTCAAAATTCAATTTATTTAATATATGTTTGGTTATTTAAATTTGATATATATTATGTCTTTTATAAAATAGTTATGATAATATATATAAAACATAGCTTTCCGTATTACCATATTTATTTCCATACTACAATTTTAAAGTGTATGATTCAGTAGAATGCAGTATATTCACAATGTGGTTCCCCAGTATTTTCAACATTCCAGAAGGAAATCTCATATCTACTAAGCACTCCCTTCCCATTCTCCCCTCCATGCGACCCCAGACAGACTTTCACTTAGTTGCTGTAGCCTTTGATTGTCTTTCAGAGCCTGACAACATTGAATCTGAAAATGTTGATTGATTCTTTAACGTTAAGGACAGTCCTCTGTTTCAATTTTTCCATAACTATTTCTTAACTTCAATTTCAGTGATCATAATACCTAACTTTTAAGAAATCACTGGAATTTAGAAAATAATTTTTATTTTTTAAATCTTATAGTAACTATGTGAGTAATGTATCACCCACATAGTTACTATAAAATTTAACGAAACCCAATAAAAATTAATGAGACCTAGTTTCTGTGAGATTGAGATTTGTCTGCAGAGACAAATGAAAGAGGAAAACAAATAACATTTATTGGGTATCTCCTATGTGCCAAAGAGTATACTAGGAGATGTACCTTCTTTCTCTTGTTTATTTATAACATGGAATTTAAATGGATTTCAATCCTGGAATTTTCATACAAATTTTAACACAGCTTCCTCCTTAACAATACATTTTATTTGAGCAATACCTCAGTTTTCAACTTGTTTTCCTGAAATACATATAATTTGCATTGTATAGTTAAGAAATTAATGTACATATATGTGGAAGGTTATCATGTCTTGATCATGAGGGGAAGATAAAAACTTAGTGAAGTTAAAGTTTAAAGGTACGACTTCTGTCACCTAAGAAAGTGCAGTTTCTACTTCACCACCATGATTTTATGTGCACTTTTGCATATGCACACATATATGTATCTGCCTAACACATCTACACACCACTTACATACTAAGCCTTACAAAGAACATTCAAGTATATTTATTGAGTCAGTTGACTAAGATACTATTGGGTCTTCCTGCGTTAAGTGGGCTTTACATATTTAAACTAATACCAAAACCAAAAAAAAAAAAAAAAAAAAAAAAAAAAAAAAAAAAAAAAAAAAAAAAAGCAGTGCTTGCTGTGTTCTGTACTTCTTTCTTCATTCTATACATCATTACTGAGAACAGTAAGAATGGATGAATTTCACACTAAGCAATGAGTGGTAGTGGACTAATATTATTGATATGCTGATGACATTTATTTGCTTTGTGATAACAAGATTTGTCAAAGATTTCTGTGTATAACAGTAGATAACTATCATTGAATTTTCAGAGAATTTTTATGTCACTGAATATTGAATAATTTCTAAGAGAAAAAAGCAGCACACAACTTGAAATATACTTGTTTGATAGTCTTCATGTGATACTATTTTTTCAAACCAAAGGTGGAAAGAAAAAGTTTTGATTTCTAATTTGATTTTGAAGTGGTAATGCCTCAGCCAGTAAAAGTGTCAGCTTCGTGGTGTGTAATGTAGTGATGAACATGAAATGTAATAGTGAGAAGATGTTTCTTGGGCTCTTCATTATAAATACTGTATAAATGTTGACCTCTACCCAGCCCCTTGGAGATTTAGGTGACTGTTTGAATATCCTAGACAGATTTTTGTCATATTACTATATTCTCATATGTGCCTTTTGAAATTGTACTCTTAAAAATGACACCATTTATGAGATCCATAAAGAATATGAGTTCTCTGGAGTTTTAGGTGATTCTACTGAAATATTGAAACACATGCCATATTAAATATACTAGTGCTAGAACTTTTGTCAAGGCAGTTAGATAAGAGGTTTAAGAAGTATTTAAACATCAAATCAGCTGGCCCTATAAGTACCTCCTAAATATAGAAGAAGGAATACATTGAGATTTTGGTATTTAACTAACTTGTATTCAAATGATTGTGTTTCTACTTCAAATAGCTTTTAAGATATTTTCTCTAATTTTTCATAAAACTTCATCATTCAATAAAATTAAGTAAGTGATGGGTTACATTTATGGAACTAGTCTTTTTCCCTTCAATGTATTATCCCTTCTTTTGCTCTTATGTTAAGCTTATTAAACCCATAAGAAGTGGAACAATGAGAGATATTACAGAAATCTTTCAAACCAGGAAGCTACTTAAATGCTATTATTTATTGAAACGATACTGTGTCAAGTGGTATCAGCACTTTTGGGGTCAGAAGCAGAGGTAACAGACAAATAACCTCATCTTAATCATAGGTATTTTGGATATATTTTTAGCATCTCGCATTTCCTTTTCCTTTCTAATTCTTTAACTTAATTTTCTACTGTTTCAATAAATCCTTTGAGGTACCCAGTCCCCTTCTAATAAATGCTTTCTATAGTTAAGTAGAATTTCTATTTAGAAATATGAAACCTGATTAGTCAGAATATTTTATTACAAAATAATCAGATAAATATGTTCAAAGAAATTGGTAAAATTAGAAAATGAATCCTTGAGCCAATTGGGGTTGGAAGCAAGTACAAACCAGCAAACAATCAAATTCTGGAATATTGCATAATTGGTATGCAATAGCACGATGACTAACTATATTATTTCTTAGAGTCACCTGTAGTAAATTCTCCATCGAACGCAAAGCTGTGAGAATCCATCAAGAATTACATATCTGTGGATGAGGTGGTTGAATAACCATAAACACAAGAAATAATTAAGTTAAATTACAGAATTCTTAATATAAGGACTAGTGGAGACCACAGGGGATTTCTATAACTATTCTGGAAGAGTCTATTCTGTATAGCATTTTCAATGCTCTAATATTGTAGGTAAATATTGTACCTGCATTAATTTATATCTAAAGGATGCAGAAACTCAATTTACAACTTCAACAGGTCTCCTATGTGAAAGCTTTGGTATTTATCAGGTAAGAGACTATAATAATAAAAAAAAGATATATTTTTGAGGACCTGAAGCTTTTCTGGGTCCAAAATTCAGTTAAGTTTTCTTAGCAACTGAAAAAGTTGTTTTATTTATCAAGTGGCAACTCTGTTCTTGTCTTAATTGAATATTGCCTCCCATATGGGTTCTTTGAAATAGAAAACTATTTGCCAT
The DNA here is from genome assembly GCF_048565385.1 of Saimiri boliviensis. Classification (NCBI taxonomy): domain Eukaryota; kingdom Metazoa; phylum Chordata; class Mammalia; order Primates; family Cebidae; genus Saimiri; species Saimiri boliviensis. Next base: position 13,158,521 of record NC_133461.1, on the reverse strand, counting down.
CCTGAAAGCTCCTTTATTGTGTATAGTCCTACAGACTCAGATAAGGTTTAGATTAAAAAAAAATCTTGAGGCAGTTACAAACTCAAGCTTTGTAGAAGTCTTTCATCCCATAAGAACTGCATATATTTACTAATTTATATTTCAAACAATTTAACAAATACGTATGATTGAAAAAGAAGAGAAGAATTGAATCCAGATAGGGATAAAATTGTCCACATGGTTTCACCAGTTAGGGAAAATGAACGGAAGCTTCTAGCTTAAGAAGCTAGTACTAGTTTATCATTATTTTATTCTTTTCTTAAAAGTGATTTTTGGTCATATGAATCACAACATTATTTAATGTATATTTAAGAATAAATGCTAAATGATATTATGATGTCTAAAAATCTTTGGTATACAATAAATTAATCTAGTAATCCATGGAGGCAGATTTATAGTTTTGATTTATCAAGAGCTACTCATGCAAGGACTCATAAATACCAGCTACATTTCTCAGGGGCTCTTCTCAAATACATTGGCTAGGGAAAGACTACCCTATTTGAAATAACTTTGTTGATGCTTTTGTTTTCTGTTTGTTTGTTCTGTCCTGATACTGGGTGGCTGTGTTGTAGTTTCATGGACTTTACCATTTCCGTAGGGATGAGAGGTACCTCTTCATCACGGGCCACATAACAGTTTGGGGTTCCTTTTTTTAATGGATCCATCAGCAACACAAAGATCAGTGTCAGCGAGGTGGTTAACCATAACAATCAATCAAAAGGAAATACTAATATACTAGTTAATGTATATTGAGTAAAATCTAGGTATTTAACTGGAATGTCTGCTTGTACCATAGAGCCCAATGTTAAATGTCAATGAAAAAATTTTGAGACTATTTTAATGTAGTCCACGGACTAATAAAAATACATTGACTGGGTTAGATGCCAAATAAAACAAAAGGACAAAGAAGTAAAGGAGGATAGTAGAAGAGAAACACAAAAGACAGCAAATGCCTGGTGGAGTGGCTTACACCTGTAGCCCCAGCATGTTGGGATGCTTAGGCGGGAGGATCACTTGAGATCAGGAGTTCAAGACCAGCCTGGCCAACATAGTGAAACCCCATCTCTACTGAAAATACAAAAATTAGCTGGTTGTGGTGGTGGGCTCCTGTAATCCCAAATACTTGGGAGGCTGAGACAGGAGAATTGCTTCAACCTGGGAGGTGGAGGTTGCAGTGGGCCACAATGGCATCACTGCATTCCAGCCTGGTTGACAAAGAGAGACTCCATATCTATAGACAGATAGATAGATAGATAGATAGATAGATAGATAGATAGATAGATAGACAGACAGATACAGAAATAAATAAAAATAAAACAAAAGACAGCAAACTCTCATGACCAATAACCCAAATTGCGATTTCTACAGTTTATGGTTGGGCCCCTATAACAAAAGACAAATGGAGAAGAGGAAAACATATATATTTATTTAATATAATTTTTGTATGACAAGGGAACCTGTGGAAAGGCAGACAAAAATATACATAAACCCAGGCATTTTTAAGGCTAGTTTTGATGGGGAAGTAAGCAGTCATGGAGAAATATGATTGGATAAAAATGTATCATCTATTAATAAACTAAAGGGAAGTTATCAAGGCCGTTTTCAGCTATTATTCTGTGTCCCAATGTCTTCAGAGATAAGAATGCTCCTCTCTTCCAGGCATAGGGAGGGTATATATCCAGTGAAAATCTAATGACATGTTCTATCGGAGGAGAGTGGGAGAGGGTTGGAGAGTGACCTTCCTAGGTTTTATGACCTGCTTCACTGAAAGGTGAGAGAGATCTTCCTGCTTCTGCCATTTTATCATATATCAAGATACCATATTTTGGAGTTTTATGTCCTGAATCTTATCACTATATATGGGCTTTGTGGGACTAAGTAACTATCATTTAATGTATGGATTGCAGAGACGCATCATAAGAGACAGAGAGGAGGAATAGACACCACTCAAAGAGCCTTGGCTTGGAAGGAGATGAGCTAAGTGATGAAACTAGGCACTGCCTGAGGGGAACAGTTATTTTCAATAGCTCAAAAAATTTGAATTATACTAGGTGAAATATTTATATACAGATCTATATAAATGGGAGAAAAAAGGATGTGTGTTCATGTTTTTAGCTAAAGTTGTAGATTGATTTGATATTTATCATGTCTGGCTTTTCAGTATCTAAAATCTTTAAGTTTAGAGACTTTGTATTGTGGTGAGTCTTGGCAAATGATCCCATCTAGTGAATTAAAAAGTCCAGATACATTTGTTGTTTGATGTTTGGGGATTAGGTAACTGAAGACACCTATATATAATAAAGTAACGTTACCATATTTCAGACACTATTCTAGACACATGCATAGCATAGCCATGGAAACTTAAAATTCAAGGTGACTAAAAAGGTAAATAAGACAAAATATATACACTTCAGACACTAAATATAATGGAAAATATGTAAATATCAAATTGTCTTAAAATTAATTTTAATTTTAAATTAAAATTAAAATTAATTTTAAGACAATTGTCTACATGATATTAATAACATGTAGAGGATGAAATTGTAAAGTGATAGGTATATTTGGGCGGTTGTATTAACAGACCAAAGAATAATTTCCAAAATCAGAAAAAAAATATCTGTCATATATGTCAGTAAGTAGGTACTGAAGATTTTCTGTTAATGGACCAAAGAAGAATTTCCAAAATCAGAAAAAGGATTCTGGCATATAATATGTCAATAAGTAGGTACTGAAGATTTCTTAGGATACAAGAACATTTTCTTCTTGCAGCAGAGAACTTGGCTGTTTGAAATGAGGGGATTAAAGGAATGAAGAATAAATCATAAGGCTATAATGCTCAGCAAGGATTTAGGCAGGAAGAACCCAAGCAGCTAATGTGATGGTAATGTGATTGAGGGCTGGAGGAAGAGATATTTTGGTGACAGATTAGAGCTTGTAGCAAAACTCAGATGACAATGGGAAGTATTCCACAGGCAGAGAAGTCATGTGCAGAGAAACAATCAAGAGAAATTGCCAGAGCAGGTAGGGGTGGGAGAATGGGCAGCATCCTAAAAACGGTTAAAGTGTACAGAAACAGTTCAAAGTTTAAGGTTGGGTTTTTAGATGGAATTGCCGTAAGTTATACTATCGTATAACAAGAAATTTAGCTGGTCTTTCTCCATGGATTCTTAGGAGTAGCCTAGAATAAAGAATTTGACTGGATTCTATTTCCGGTTCCTGCAGAATAACCTCTAAATCTTTGGAATTCCCTAATAGTAGTGTCTTTGTTATTCATGTTGAGCCCTGATATTTTATGCTAACGACGTGACTCATGATGGGCTCCTAGATAATTTAAGCTAAGGAAATATTTCAGTATGGAGGCCAGTGATGTCAGAAAGACAAACCATGTGATTAGAGGATTGGGAGCTCAAGTCACATGGTAAGAACCTAACCTCCGAAGAGGAGAAGAGGGACTGGATTGAGTTCAGTCTCATGGTCAATGATGTATTCAATCATGCCTTTGTCATTAAACTCCAGTAAAAGCTCTTGACACCAAACCTTAGGGGAACTTTCGTGTTTGGCAATATTTTGTGCATATTGTTGTACATGGAAGTGCTGAGGATGGGGAGTAATGGTGTATCCTGACCCCATGGGAAGAGGATAAAGAAAGCTTTATATTTGGGACTTTCCCATATTCCACTCTATGCATTTCTCCTTTTGGCTGATTCTGATTGAATCTGAACATCAGAATCAGCCAAAAGGAGAGTTGCATAGTGTGGGATCTGAATTTACTGAATTTTATTTAAAATTATAATCAAAGCTCTATAAATTACAATCAAAATTGTAGAGTTTTCCTGAGCTCTATGAGTCATCCTAGTGAATTATGAAACCTAAGAGACCAGTGGGACCTCTGGCTTTATAGTCAGTTAGTCAGAAGTGAGGATAACCCTGGGAACTTCCAAGTTTGTGGCTGGTGTCTGCAGTGAGAAGAGTCTTGTAGAGCACTCTACACTTCACCTGTGAAGTTTGGCTTCACCCTAGGTAGTTAAATCAGAAGTCACTGTGAGACAGGAGTAATACTGTGTGGTCACAGGAAAATAGGAAATTTCAAACAGCAGTTTCACATTAACGACAAAAGATCACTGTTTATCTAGTCACATGAGCTAGGGGCTGGTTAAGACCCTGAAAAACCAGGGCATGGGCCAAGCTGGCTAAGAGCAACAGGATCCCCAGCACGGTCCTGGATTTGACCTAGGTTTCTCCTCGGACTTTATTATACACTCTTTAATACTAAATCACACACCAACCAGCCTCATAACAGTTCTAGGAAAATCCAAATTTGGTGTAAGAATGACTGACACCACAGTTCTGAGAAATTTCTGCCTTTTAAAAGGAATCTTCATAAATATTTCATAGCCCGGAAACCATCATTCTTAGCAGACTGACACAAGAACAGAAAATCAAACACTGCATGTTCTGAGTCATAGGGAGGTGTTAAACAATGAGAACACATGGACACAGGGAGGGGAGCATCACATACTGGGGTCTGTCGGGGGGAATATAGGGGAGGGACAGCAGGGGGTGGGGAGCTGGGGAGAGATAGCATGGGGAGAAATGCCAGATATAGGTGATGGGAAGGAAGGCAGCAAATCACACTGCCATGTGTGTACCTATGCAACAATCTTGCATGAATGCAATAAAAAAATTAAATTAAAAAAAAAAAAAAAACGAAAATAAAACAAAACAAAACAACAACAACAACAACAAAAAAAAAACAGAAAGGTAGCAGCCCCACTGCTACTCACACTATCTTGAGCGTGTGCATTTCCCTTTGCAATAAATCTTCATACTTTCACTATTTTTTGAACTCATCCTTGAATTCCTTCTTAGCGATAATGTCGTGACCCTGGACACTGACTGGGGCCAGGTCCTACTGGTGTTTGGGACATCTCCCAGCCTACTGATACCAGTTGCAAATATGAAGTTGAGTGTTTTTGGTTTCATTTTGTAAATACGAAAGAATGCACAAAGAGAATGAATGTAAATTGGGCTGGATTCTGCAGTATTCATGTGAAAACTTAGTAGATAAATCTAAGAATATTTAAATTTTTATTCTGAGTCATTTTTAATCTGCGCTTGAGTAATGATCACAGCTTTCCAAGGACATTTACTACAAATAAATAAAACAGATTTTATTGCTTGGTTCAAAAATAAATTGGGCTCTCTGATGTCAAATCCATTTTATTTTAAGACTACATATTATCTGAGATATAAACTCATTTAGGAACCCAGTACATTCTGCGCTTTGTTTATAAGAGGTTTTCAAGAATTGTATTACTGATTATATAACTAGCATACCTCTATCCAGCAGGGAAGTGTAGATAAATGATTAATTGGCTTACCAATTATAGTGCACTCCTCTATGATAACAGTGTTTCCTCGAAGCATATACAGTTTCGTTCTTTATCCCTAATCCAAATAGTTTGTGAAAAACTGGGTAAGTCAATATACTTTATTGGTGTTTATTTATACTTAAAACTTGAGTAAAACTAAATGCTGAAAATTGTGAATAAATTGCAAACATAGTTTGGATTCCTGTCTTGTTCATCATTGCATCCTCATTGGCTAGCAAGTGATTGCACATGATAAGCTCAATAGATATATTATGAATTAAATTGACAATGGCTTTCAAACACCAGTAATAATATACACATGATTAGCATCTGGATTAGTCAGTATGAATACAAGGTACTTTTTAAATATCACTTAAAGTTTATATTAAATAATTCAATATCTTTTAGAATATAGAAATAATACCTTTTACTAAATTTCTATCAATTGACAGATCTATTTTTCTATTATTCATTTTAAGAGGAAACACAAAAGTAACATTCAAATCCATCAAAGTAATGTGTTAAGCAAAGTAGAAAAAATATTTATTTTGTTTCTATCTTCAATAAAACAATATTATATATTGTCTTCATTTTAAAGAATAAGATATTTAAAGAATTAAAGATTAATATCTTTATTTAAAAAGTAATAATATTTTATCATAAGAATTTATCTTTGTTGAAAGTAAGATAAAAAAATCTCAGTTAAACACTAGGTCAGAATGCAGATAGTTTGCTACATTATTTTCATAATAAAAGACGAAGAATCTACTCCATACTAAATATGCATTGGTTTACAACTTCTAATCTGTGTGTGAGTATGAGTGAATGTGTATAAATCTTTTCATATTTCTGTAGAAAATGTGATTTGAATAAAATATATGTACACACATATGCATATATATATATACATATATATGTGCTTTTCCCAGAAAAAAAAAATAAGAATTTCAAAATATTTTAAATGTAACTTTTCTCAATATAGTCAACATTTCAACAGCTTTGCAACTGAGATTTAATAATAAAATAACTTAAGGTCTATTAAAAATAAAATATGGCAAATATTTACAGACTGCCAATACTGAGAACAATGTTTACCTTAAAACATAACAAATGTTATATATATTTTAAAGGGTTTTTTTTTTTTCAAAGCGTTTTTTAAAAGATTTTATTTTAAAAAGGTTTTTTTTTTAAAGGTTCAAGAATATCAGAAGTCTCTAGGTGTCTTTCTTTTTACTTATGCCTTTTAAAGCAGTTATTTATATTTTAATCCCTAATTATTTCTAAAAATGCTCTAAATTCTGTTAGGGAGAAGATATTGCCAAAAACAAATTATATGTTTTAAATATTCATAAATCTATATAATTACTTCTGTTTAATAATTATATTAATTATATACTCATTAACTCATGAGAACATAGTTAATGCTATTATATACTCATAGAAACTAATTTGAAAATGTTATCTAAACATATTCTGATAAGAAGAAAACATAAGAGGTTGAATTCCATATACTATTTGTTAACTTAATAAATCTAAAGCTATGGTAAAAAATAAAGTTCATTAATTTTCATTAAAAAAGAACAAGAAAAAGGTTGAAAAAGAAGGTATCCACTCAAAAGAGTTAAAATAATTGATGGAAAAGACAGATAATATTTTTAAGTGTTTTATATTGCTGTTTCTCAGTTTTCACTTTTTCTATGAGTTGACATATACTCAATTCTTTTTTTCTAAGTTTTCTAGTGGTTAACTTTTTTTTTTTAATTGGTATTTCTGTCATATACTTTTGGGTAATTTTTTTTTTTTAAATGTGATAATAATACAGCATAGTGAAGGAAGAGAACTGGCATCTTTTCCATATTGGATGAAGTCCTAAATCACCAAATCCAAAAACTTATCATCATTTTAGACTATTTTTACCATGGCTTGATTTGAGGCTTCCATTAATTCCCAATAACAACATCTTATCTGATCTATCCAGGAGCTTATTTGTTCTCCTCATTTGCAAAATCTTTAATCCTCAAAATCTGCCTTTGCAAAAGAGATGCAGATCGGAAGCAGCCAAAGGGAGAGTTGCACAGTGCAAAGTCTTCTGAGGTCCCAGATGTAAAGCTTCCTTTATCATTGTTCCATCTGGTCAGCGCACCTGCCATCCCTCCCATCACCTGATGTTTAGCAATATGCACAAAGTATTGCCCAACAGGGAAGCTCTCCTAAGCTTTCGTGTCCAGAGCTTTCACTGAAGTTGCATCACGTACTCCTGATTGATTACATCACCCCTTTACATGAAGAAAAATTTCAGAACAGAGGCTAGGAAGCTTGCTCAAGAACACAAGTATCTGGTATTCAAAACCTGCTAGACCAATTCCAAAACCTGTTGGCTTTGTTGTTACGTTAGCCCTTACTCACTGCACCTTTACCACATTATATGTTCAACTCGAGTGCAAGTTTGAAATAATATGGCATATGGTGCTTAAAAATTATTACATCCAAATTTGTTTCTAGGACAAAGATATCACACTTGGTATGGAGACTGGTGTTTGACCCATGTGTATGGGTGTGGCAGGGAAGGGGAGCAGCGTGGGAAATTCCTTCTCATTTAAGACAGCATTTTATATAGCATGCAAATGATTCCCCCAAGAAAACAACCCACACAACAGCTTTTTTCAATGTGGTTTTTAAAGAAATATTTCCTAGTGTTTCTATCTAAACATATGCTCCTACATTTTACCAAAGTTGGAAATAAACTTTCTTAAAGTTCATTTGAATTTTCTATTTACCTTAAATGGAAAAATACAGTTGGAATAATACATAAGTATATGATTCAGTGATAAGCTACATGAAACATTTTTATATTGCTCTAGTGATAAAATGAAGGATTTATAAATACGATTTGAAATATTTGTACACACACACAGAGATGCTCTTATGTTTATGGTGGGGTTATATCTGCATAAAACCATCCTTGATTAAAGCTACCCTGAGTCAAAATGGACATTTTGTAGACATCATGGAATGCAAAAACGCAAACCACAATATCCAGAAAACACTGAACAGTAGTATTTACCTTCGTGGTGGTATGCCTTACTGGGAGCTGTGGCTCACTGCTACTGTCCAACATGAAGGAGAGTGTTATTCTGATCCTGCCAGCTCAGGAAAATATCAAAATTCAAAGTATGAATTCTCCTGAAATTCATATCACATTTGTAGCATTATAAAGCCAAAAAATTGTTAAGTTAAAACATTGTAAGCCAAGGACTACGTATACTTAGATTCATTCATTGCTAAGTTAATAAAAAATAACAATGGCTTCTTGCCACCTTTATTAACATATAACACATAGGATAGTGTTTGCTAAAGCTCCCTTCAAAGGTAGATGCATTGTGTCTGATGCACAGAATATCATCTGATTATACAGCCCTATTCAAAAATCTTACACAAAAAGCATAATGGATCACTGAAGACTTGAGTAGAATTAGCTGCTGAACAAAGCACCACATGATTCAATTCAACTTCTTTCTGAAATATGATCCGAGTCTTGCAATCGGCCATTAAGAGCAACTGGATGCCTGATACAGATACAGGTTCTCTGCAGTAACCTATGCAGAACTTTCACTTTTCTTAATTTGGAATATTTTACGCCTTACAGATAAACTGCAAGTTGGAAACTATACAATTCAAATTTACTGTCTGTAAATAATGTGTCATCACAATGATTTATTTTGATGCTGCATAAGCCCTATATTTCTTGGTATATCTATAGTTTATAAGACATATAAACACAGATTACATACATTGATGCAATTCTGAAAGGTGTGGATAACACCTGAATTAACAGGTTTCAGATGTACTCAGTGATCCCCGTGTGGTAGACACATTCAGTTATAGTAAGCAAAATAGAGATCTTCCCCAGGCTGCCAGAATGATGTTTTTTAAAATTTATTTTATCATTCAATGAGATGGAAGTAAGGAGCATCATATCAGGAAGTTAGACATGAAATTATAAAGTATATCAAATCAGGAAGTTAGACATGAAATTATTAAGTATGTCATGCAAATGGGAGCAAATGTTCATTTAAGGGTTTTATAAAAGCTTATATCAAAGCAGAGTTTTTTACTTGATGGAAAATTTATAGCATGAGATTCAACTGAATTATCATTCTGTTTGGTTTTATGTGAATGGCAGGATGACTAAGTTAAATAATGAGCAATGCAAGACAGTTTAAAGTGATTACATTGGCCACATAATATAGATGGTTTTATACATGTATAATAAACTTTGGCATATAGCTTTCATAGATAAAGCTAATAATAAATATGAACCTAAGCCTAGGCTTTCCCTTGTGAAGTAATTGACTACATTTAAAAATTAATTAATAATTAGTATTCAAGTTGTTGACAGAGTAAATAGGTATGAACAGAGACAGAGGCATGATTACAAGCAGTATTACTACAAGAATTTCTTCCTATGAAATTTTATAAGGAATTAACCTAAATATGATTATGTTGTATCTTCAGTACATTTAAAATATTTACCCAAATTCTTGAATAGAATTTCATTTAAAAAGTCAATTTTAAATAGTATTTTTCACATTTATAATGCAGTTGAACTGATATAAAAAATTGTTTTGAATGTCTCACATAAAATTGATATTTAAATGATATAAAATCATGTAATAAATTAGATGTGAGTTTAAAATCATTCAGAATAATAAAAAGATTTTGATTAATAGTTTTGATTATTTGATAATTTAATAGAAGTAATATATTTGATGATTCATTTAATGATGGATGAGGATTGCTTTCTCCTTTAAAACTCAGGAAACAACTTATCTATTTTTGTTATGCACAAGTAGGAAAACCTGACAAACTCTTGTGAATAGTAACCATTTCTTTCTTTTTTTTTCTTTTGAAACAACTTAAATTTTTATTAATGAGAGAATATGTAATGTATAATATGTTCATAGAAAGAACAGTGGACACTGGCTAAAATTAATATATCAGAGCTATATAAATCAGTATGTATAAATTGCAAAATATGATTTTTCTTTATTATTTTACTTTAGGTTCTGGGGTACATGTGCAGATCATGCAGGATTGTTGCACAGGTACATACATGGCAATGTGGTTTGCTGCCTCCATCCCCCATCACCTGTATCTGGTATTTCTCCCCACATTAACCCTCCCACCCCCCAATAGTAACCATTTCTAAAGACATTGTGTGATAATCACAAAGTATCCTCAAATAAAACTATTATGGATCTTCAAAGAGGAGTCATAGAAGTTTTTTTTTTTTTTAATTTAAATTGCTAGAAATTTCTAATTACTGGTGTTTTAAAATAAGACATCATAGTTCTGTTACCAACACTATTGTTTCTATTACTATACTATTAATACTTTCATATTTAATGACAAGAATGAAGGATATTTCAAAATCTAGTAACAATTATGTTTTTATAAGTATTCTTATGTACTTTTTGTGCATAATTCATATTTGGAAAAAGACTACTCTCTCATTTGACAAAATAGTTTAATGGACACTTTCATTATGCAAAGCTAAGTCCCAGAATAAAGCCTGCAAGCAGAAGGTTTTGACAAAAATATAGTTGCCAGATTTAACAAATAAAAATACTCGATGCCAAGTTAAATTTAAATTTCTCAAAATCACAATCTCTTTTTAGAATATGTATGTCCTAAATATTGTATTGGATATACTTACACTAAAAAATTATTCATCATTTATTTGAAATTAAATTTAATTGGGCACCCTATAATTTATCAAACAAGGCTAGACACAAAGGAAGCAAATTGCTCCCAATAATAATACAATGAAGTCTTCATTAAAGACATGGCAGCATCAGCACAAATCTATTGTAGATGACTTTTTCTTTCCTCTGTGTGGTTACTCGGTGATGTTTTGTGGGCTAACATCATGGTGTTTGCAGGGCTGCTTTTTCTTACCAATGCTCTAAGAATGCATTTTCTTGACTATTCCAGTTTCTAGAGGTTGCCTATACACCTCGTGGGATCCCTTCCTCTATCTCCAAAACCATATTACTTCATTCTGATTTCTTTATTTTATTTTATTTTATTTTTTTTGACACTGAGTCTCACTCTGTCACCTAGGCTGGAGTGCAGTGACACAATCTCAGCTCACTTTAACCTCCACCTCCAAGGTTCAAGTTATTCTCCTGCCTCAGTCTCCTGAGTAGCTGTGATTACAGCCATGCACCGCCACACCCAGCTAATTTTTTTGTATTTTTAGTAGAGATGGGGTTTTACCATATTGACCAGGCTAGACTGGTCTTGAACTCCTGGCCTCAGGCAATCCACCTGCCTCAGCTTCCTCCCAAAGTGCTGAGATTACAGGTGTGAGCCACCACACCTGGCCTTCATTGTGATTTGTGCTTCTAATCCTCACATCTCTTTTTCTGACTCTCCTTCCTTCCTCTTTCTTTTTTTTAGGGCGCATACGATTACACTGCATCCACCTGGATCATCCAGCCTACTGTTTTCTGAATAAGGCCCCTTGGATTTCATTGGACCCACCTGGATAATCCAATACAACGTCATTGTAAGATTCTTAATCATATTTACAAAATGTTTACCTTACAAGAGACTATATTTACAAATTCTGGGTATTACAAGAATGTTCGTGGGGAGGGCATTGTTCTGCTTACTATACTTTCATATTTGTAAGAATTTAAACCAAATTCTTCATAAAAGAAGCTTTTTTTAAAATTTATCATACGTTAAGTTCTGGGGTACATGCGCAGAACGTGCAGGTTTATAACATAATCAGGTATTTGAGTGGTAAATTTAAATTATATATGAAGAAACCTCCTGCATTAGTCCATTCTCATGCTGCTGATAAAGATATGCCCAAGACTGGGTGATTTATAAAGGAAAGAGGTTTAAAGAACTCACAGTTTCACATGACTGTGGAGGCCTCACAAGTACAGCAGAAGATGAGAGAATACCGAAGGTACATCTTACATAGGTGGCAAGAGGGAGCACGGACAGTGAATCTATCATTTATAAAGCCATCAGGTCTCAGATCTTGTGAGACTTATTCACTAACACATGAACAGCGTGGGGGAAACTGGCCCCTATTATTCAATTAGCTCCACCTGGCCCTTCCCTTGACATGTGGGGATTTTTATAATTCAAGGTGAGATTTGGGTGGAGACACAGGTAAACCATATCACCTCCTAATCTGTTACCTTACTTAATCATCAAGTTTAGAGATCCCATTTCCCAGAGTAAGGAATTCAGGATTCCAGAGGTTAATCAACTCACTCAAAGTTTCACAGCTAGTAAAACCTCCCAGCTACCCTTATGTGTTGGATAATTTTAGTTGTCAGTGTGACTGGATTGAGGGATGCTTACTTGGCTGGTGAAGCATTATTTCTGAGCATGCCTTTGAGGCTATTTCCAGAGAAAATTAATGGGTGAGTTAGTTGACTGAGAAAGGAAGACTTGCTACTGATAAGGACAGGCACTGTTCAGTTGGTTGGGGACCTGGCTGAAATAAACCAATGGAAAAACAGAAATTTTCTCCCTCTCTGCTCTCTCTCTCCCTTCCAGAATGGGATGCATTTTTTCCTCCTGCCCTTGGACATCAAACTCCAAGATCTTTGGCTTTTGGACCTTGGGACTTGCACTAGCAGCCTCCTGGGGACTCTCAGGCTTTTAGTGTCAGGATGGAGGCTTCACTGGCTTTCTTGGTTCTGAGGCTTCTGGGCTGAGCCAGGTTACTGTCTTCTCTTGTTATTCAACTAGCAAAAGGCCTATTGTGGGTCTACTCTGACTCTTTGTGATTCTGTGAGCCAATGCAAGCTAATAAATCCCTTCTTACATATCTTATTGGGATACCAGGAGTGGTTCTAGAATTTTAAGAATAAATTTTCTTAGCTGGTTTTGGCATATCTGGAATTGGCTCTCTAGTCTGATTCTTCCTAAAAATGCTAATAATATAGAGAACACTGACAATCCATGGCATGAACTGTTTCTAGAGATACACAAAATAAATGCATCTGATACTCCTAATTCACCACTTATGAGACACAAGGAACTTGATGACTCTGTACATGATTCTTTTGAACACTTGTGGAAAACGAAGGGATGTAATGGCATTGGTTGGTTGCTCCTAACATTGCTAGAGAATGTGATGAAAGAAATGGATGAGCTCAGGGATTCAAATCCTCAGCTCCAGATGCATATAAATAGCCTAGAAGATGCTAATGTGCCCTGAAGGAGAACATTCTCTCCTGTGGCCACAGGGTTGAAATTGCTGAAAATCAAATACAAGTCCTCATCCTGCAGTTAGCTGACTTACAAAAAAATGTGAACTCTCAGCCTTGCAGGGTGTGTACTGTTGAAAAGAGGGCATTGATTGCAAAAGAATGGGATCCTTTGAGCTAGAATGGTGATGTGTGTGTGTGTTTGGGGTGGTGGGGGGCAGATCCTTGATGAAGTTGAAGACATTGAGCTCCTGAATTCTGATGATTTTTTTTTTTTTTTTTTTGGTCAGGTGAAGCAGTCTTAGTAGCAGAGACCTCATCCTCAGTCCCAGGGGTATTGGCTTTCCTACATTGCCTGATGACAGAGTAATGGTCTCCCCTGAAGCAGTTGCCAGGCAAGACAATGCTTATTCTCCTCAGGTCATGAGGAGACCTCTCTCAGTGAGCAAAATATGTAAAGATATTTGTTTCTCATGTGAATGCTCCCCAAAGGGAGACCTCAGTAGAGGAGGATTTTAATAATCAATATAATAAACCAACACTTTCTTTGGGTATAACTCAGCCTCCTTCCATAGCCACCCTTGTAATCACCCAATGGGCTCATGAACAAAGTGGCCATGGTGGCAGGGATAGAGATTATGTGTGGGCTCAGCAACATGGACTCCCACTCACCAAAGCTGACATGGCTGTGGCCACTGCTGAGTGCCTAATCTCCCAGGAGCAGACACTAACATTAAATTTTGATGTGGCTCCATTGCCCAGGATGCTCAGCCACCTACCTGATGGCAGGTGTATTGCATTGGACCATTGGACCACTTCCATCATTGAAGGAGCAGTGTTTTGTCCTTACTGGTATAGACACACTGAATATGAATTTGCCTTCTCTGAACACAGTGCTTCTGCCAAAACTATCATCCATAGACTTATGGCATGCCTTATCCACTGTCATGGTATTCCGCACAGCATTGCTTCTGACGACGAAACTCATTTAACGGCCAAAGAGTTGTGGCAATGGGCTCATACTCATGAAATTCACTGTTTTTACATGCTCTTCATCATCCTGAAGCAGCTGGCTTGACAGAATCATAGAATTACCCTTTTAAGTTACAATTATAGCACCTCCTAGGTGACAATACTTTGCAGGCCTGGTGCAAGATTCTCTTTCATATACAGCCTTTATATAGCTTTCATAAACAGAATACAGTATAAGCTCTAAATCATTTTCCAATATATGAGACTATTTCTCCCATTTCCAGAAATATTGGGTCCAGGAATCAAGGAGTTGAAATGGAGCAGCACTACTCGCCATTATGCCTAGTGACCCACTAGCAAAAATTTGCTTCCTGTTACATGTTATTATGTTCTGTTGGCTTAGAGGTCTCAGTTCCAGAGGGAGAAATGCTTCTGCTAGGAGACACAACAATGATTCCATTGCACTGGAACTTCAAACGGCCACTTGCTCCAGGCGTTTCATGCCTCTGAGTCTATTGGCTAAGAAGGGAACCATTGTGTTGGCTTCAAGGGGACGCAGAACTATTACTCCATGATAAAGTTGAGTAAGAGTATATCTGGAATACAGGAAATCCCTTAGGGTATCACTTAGTGTTACCACACATTATGATTAAAGTCAATGGGAGAAACTACAACAATTCAATCAAGACAAGACTAGGAAAGGTCCAGCATTTCAGGAATGAAGATTTGGGCCACCGAGCCACGTAAAGAACCAGAACCAGCTGAAGTGCTTGCTCAAGCAAATGGAATGCAGAATGGGCAGTAGAAGAAGGAAGCTATCAACACCAGCTATGACCATGTGACCCGTTACAGAAATCAGGATGTAACTGTCATGAGTGTTTCCTCCCTATTTTGTTAAGCCTATGTTTGTTAATATATACACATATATTAAGCAAATATCTTTGGTTTTGTCCTATCTTATTACTTTATCTTGTAACATAAGATATATTGGCTTTGTATAAGTTTTATTCATTACAGTTTTTAAGTATTGTTAATTTTAAACTCTAATAAATCGCTTCTCGTATATTCTGTTGGTTCTGTCTTTCTGGAAAACCCTGACTAATAATACACCTTATGACCACCAATTGTATTCCTAATCTCTGTTGCCTCCAAATAATACAAACATTGGAGAAGAACTACACAAAATGTACAAGTAAAAAAAAAAAATCTCGAAGCTAATATTATAGTCATTAAAATACCATAATAAACATGTTTTTACATAACTGGCCATTAAACTAGAACAAATAATGCACATTAAAATAAGATGTGCCTGAGGTTAGCTAGTATTTATTGAAAACGTCTCCAAGGAAACTCAATTTGCCAGAGAACAACATTTGACAATCATTAATATAAATGATTTTGTGTGCTGATTTTCTTAATTAATTCCCACGTATCTAGGTCATTATGCCTGGCTTTTAAAGGGCAGTTTAAATGTTTTCCGATTTACTTTGACTACACTGCCATTCATTACATTGTGGCATAGAGAAATTATTTTACTAATTAGTTTATTGATAAAGTTCTAAATTATCTTAAACTTAATATGCATATACCTCACTTTTAGGCAATATTTCTTGTTTAAATATATTAAAATAAGTTTTTAAAATTTTTTTTCCCAACTGAATCCTCTAGAGATTTTAATACATAAATAGAAAGAAAGAACTCAATTAATTTTGAAGATAATCATTGTCTATAATGGCAAGTAAACGTAAATTTGAAATCAGATCTTAGAACTGGTTAATTGTAAGACCTCAAGAATATCGTTTAGTATTTTTAATCCTCAATTTTCAATTTGTAAAATTATGTTTAAAAGGTGATCCTTTTAGCAATGTACCTGTCACATTGTAATAATTGTAATGACTGTCAAATAATTGTTCAATATTTTGCAGGCATTCATTTTTGTTTATTCATATTAATTTATATATTACAGAAAAGCTTTTAGGGGAATAGCAGTATTAGCTACATTCTACAGATGAGAACACTGAATCATGTGTTTCTAAATAGCTTCCCAATATCACCATGCAATAAGTAATAGTGTCAAAAATCTGGTCAAGGAAAGAAGACTGTGGAGCAGTAAAAACTCATTAATGTAAAGTTAGCCATTTCTATTATTAGAAATTCAAAAATAACAGATATTGGTGACATTGTGGAGAAAAGGGAACATTCATACACTATTGGTGGGAGTGGAAATTAGTTCAGCCATTGTGGAAAGCTGTATGGCAATTCCTCAAAGAGCTCAAAAATGATCTGTCATTTGACCCAGCAATCCCGGTATTGGCTATATACCCAGAGAACTAGAAATCATTCTACCACAAAGTCATATGCACATGAATGTTTGTTGCAGCACTATTCACAATAACACAGACATGGGATCAATCTAAATGCCCATCGATGACAGATTGGATAAGAAAATATGGTACACACACCAGGGAATACTATGCAGCCATAACAAAGAAAACATCATGTCTTTGTGGGAACATGGATGGAGCTGGAGGCCGTTATCTTTAGCAAACTAATGCAGGAACAGAAAACCAAATACTGCATGTTCTCACCTATAAGTGGGAGCTAAACGATGAGAATTCACGAACACAAAGAAGAGAACAGATACTGACCATAGGCACTGGGGATAAGGAGGGTGGAAGGTGAGAGGAGGGAGAGGAGAAGAAAAATAACTATTAGGTACTAGGCTTAGTACCTGGGTGATGAAATAATTTTTACAGCATACCCCCGTGACACAGGTTCACCTATATAACAAACCTACACACATACTCCTAAACCTAAAAGTTAAAATACAAAACAGAACAAAAAATAAAGTTAGCCATTTTATTAGAATTTTAAAATAAATATGCATAGGTCTCGTTCTCTGTTTTAATGCATCCTGAAGTGCATGTTTGAAAACAATTATCTGCCACTTAAAATTCAGGAGTCATTTAATTTTTAAAAAAACTGTTGGAATAATTATAAAGGAGAGCAGTTTAAGTTTGAAATTGTCATATAAAATTAACTTGTGATTAAAATTTAAATGAATATATTCTAAAATAAGTATCAGATTTTAAAGATAAATATATTTTAAATTGGAAATAATCTGATAGATGAGTGACATCCAGATTTCTATAATATTCCATTGCTTTGTTTCAATTTGCTGACAGAGGAAACCAAAGCATTAACAGAATAAAAGTAGAATGAAACATAAACATTCAGAAGGAGGAATTAGAGTCATGTGCATGCTCTATTTTTTTTGTCCCGTAAAATAAAATATAAGAAAGTTTGGAAGTTGAATTATTATTAAGCAAGAGAGATTTATAAAGTAATGGTGGAAAATAATTATGCCTAGCAATGGAGCTACTTAATAGGAAATTGTTTTTTTTATTTCTTCCTATCTTCTTTCAATTTTTACTATTTTGAAAATGACACACGTGACAATTATATTTATGACTGAAAAAGCATAATTGAATAGAAAAGATGTTATTTTATTTAACCTACATACCACCTAACTCTTGTAATTTAAAAAACAATAATTATAGAACTTTTATTGAATTCTAAGTGCCAGATATTGTATGGATTGCTTTAATTGAGTTAATTTATTTTCTCCTTATGCAATTCTATCAGGTAAACGGTGCTAGGAAAACTTAAGAGGAAACAGATTTATACTGGTTGTTTCTTGCCCAAATTTACAATATTACAAACTGGTAAAACTAGGATTTGTTCCATAGCAATCTAGTTACTAAGTCAGCACACCTATCTACTGTGATACTAATTTATCTCCATGTATCAATTATGTGGCAATTCCTTTGCACTTCAGTTGCAAATATTTTTTGAATCCTAAGATCTTATTTCATGATTTACTGAGGACTGATTAATTAAATCAGTTATATTCTGCCTGTGCCAAGATCCCACCTTAATAATAGACATATGGTTGTTTGTGTGTTGATTCCTTTGTAGGCAGCCTAGCAGCATTGGCATTGATAATGTGAAGCTCTCAGCACATCTGAGTCACAGTACTTGCAATTTTTATCATACTTACAGATTTCAAGTTCCCTCTATTGCCTACAAGGTGACAATCATATCAATTGCTTATTTTGGACATTGCAATCTAAAAACAAAGGTCCATATATTTTGGGCTCAAAAGGGCAAGAAACAGACAAAATTGTTCTTACATCCATTGGTTCTGCACACCTCCAATTTTTTTGATGTGAGAAATAGTGACTTTTCTTGGGAATTATCTAAATTTCCTGAGCCCCTTTAGGGCTACACATTTGTTTGTCTTGAGGTTAACACGTAAGAGCTCAATCAGTTGCTACTGGTATGGTCTGAAGCCTGATTGTTAGCTTTCATTGCAAACCTACTTTATACTGTCAATCTTTCCCTTCTTGACAGACAAAATGGAAGACAGTATCTTTCACCATGAGTAAAAAAATTCATAGCTATGTCCAAGGTCTATTAATACTGTAATTCTAACCTTCAAGGACTCAACATATTTTTCTCATATTTTCTATTAAATCTAATTGTTTGGCTTCATATTTGCTCAACCATGGACATTTGTCATTGCTATGTCTTCATTACACACATATTTTCAAACTATAGACACACTTTACTTTTGTCATATATTTTGTCTACCAAGGTACTCATGAATATGTATTGATTTCTAGCTCTTCACACTTCCACTGCCACAGGGGAGTGCAAGGCATGAATATATAGTGGTCTTTACATCTGATAAACACTGCCCTAAACTTGGTGATATTTTAAAACATGTTGCAATTCCAGGTAGCAACATGTGAGCATAGAAATGCATTAAAAAAAGCAGAAAAGAACATCTAGTAGGAGCTGGTGACAATATCAGAAAAAAAATTTTTGCTGCAGATATTATCTATTGCAGCAAAAATGCCAACTGCCAATCCTTCCCATCTCCATGATCTTATTCTCTTTGTTTCTTTTTTTTTTTCCCCAAAAGGAATGAATATTATAATCTCTATCTGGGAACATATCCAAATGAAAAAAAAAAAAAAAAAAAAAAAAAACACCATTTCTTTACTTCCCTTACCAGCAGATATGGCAATTAACTAATAATTGATGGTTGAGAGTTGGACATGCTGTACATTATTTCTCGAAAGGGTTTCAAAGAGAAAAATGCCCCTTTTAATGTCTTTCCATTGTTCCATAGGCAGTCCTATGATGATAATTGGCTGCAGCCAGAACAGCTGCCTTTGACCCTGAGATGGATACTAAGATTAGGTCAGAAACACCTAGGTATGGAGATAAGAAACATTTTCCCTTCTTCAGTCTACTGAAATTTTGGATTTCATGTCATTTACAAGTAAGGTTAACTTTTGATAATACAGAATGTGAAACTTGGAGGCAAGATGCTACTCATAACACAAACTAAACAGGGTCCTGAACAATAAAGTTAGTGTTAAGCAACACTTAGTAGTTAAAGAAAAGGCAGCGCTAACTTAGATATCACTGATGGTAAGTTTCATGACTGTTTGCAGGCCAAAATGTTCAACCAATGCCCACATTACTTTGAAAGCAGTATGTATGGAAACAAATACAACCAGAGGAAAGTGAAGAAAAAATTTTCAGTGTTGATTAATTTGCCAATTCTAGTCACTTTCTGGAAACAAACTTATGGAGAGATAAATCCAGGTTACAGCTAGCTGGTCTGCATGCATTAATGAAATGTGAGTGCAGTTCTGCTCTGCCTATGATGTACTGCTCATGATCGTCATGAGTCCAATAATTTAAAGCTTTGCAAGACTGAAAATGCAAACTACACCTTCATAAGGTTTCATTTCTTTATAATTCATAGAAAGCATGTTTTTTAAGCTTCACTCAGAGTCAGAGATGGGATTGTGGCCACAAACTGTGCCCAAAATAAATAAATAAATATATAAATAAATAAAAATATAATAAAAAAAGATCACATTAACATTGTTATGTTCACCCAGAAAAAAAGATCACATTAACATTGTTATGTTCACCCAGAAAAAAAAGATCACATTAACATTGTTATGTTACTACACAAGCTTTTTTGGGTAGGAACACAGGTTGAGACTGGGATGATAAGAAGAAGCATTGAGCATGGTATTCATTACCACAACAAATGACCACAACTTCAGTGGTTTGAAATCACAGAAACGTATTCTTTCATAGTCTTAGAGGCCTTAAGTCCAAAATTAAGGTGTTGGAAGGAACCTGCTCCCTGTGGAAGATTCTGAGGGACAACCTATTCCTTGCCTCTTCTGAATTGTAGGGACTGCCTAGCACTGCTTTGCACTCCTTGGCATGTAGCCACATCACTTGAATTCCTGCCTTCAATGGTGCAATCACCCTCTCCTTTATTTGTGTGTCTTCTACTTCCTTTTGCATCTAATATTTCTCTGCCATGCTCTCGCATAAGAATGCACATTATTACATTTGGGCATACACGAATTATACAGTATAATATTCTCATTTCAAGACCCTTAATCACACGTTTTGTCATATAAAGTAATATCACTCTTTGTCATATAAAGTACATTGATAGATTCCAGGGGTTGGGATGCAGACACCTGTTTGAGGTCACCACTGAACCTAATATTAACTCACAAACTGTTAAGAAATGATCAAAGACTTCTATATGTCTGTCGTTTTCTTATACATTACATTCACAGTTTATCAAAAAGCCTGACAAGTTTTGGATGAAGCAAAGAGGCCACAAGCCTATTCTCTACATTTTCATAATTTTCAACCTCCAAACACAGAAGGAACCCAACTACAAGACTCACAGCTTCTAGGGAATGCAGAGCCCCTGTGTCCGCTTCAGTCGTGGCAATGGGAGATCCTGGAAAACGACAAACCTTCAAGAAAGCAAAGCAGAGTCAGCCAGTGTGAGGAGCTTACAGGAAAAGAAGCGATCTCAATCCCTGCCCCTGAGGCTTGATCATGCCTGTGCTCCAATGACTGATTTTTCTTCTAATTCCCCTCCTTTTCTCCCCCTGGTAGAAGTTTTTGCTTCACATATGCTGTGCTATCTTTACTATTGCATCCTGAGCATTTCACCTTTCAGAGTATGAAGGACTCTGTATTTATCAAATGATGTATAGATCACCAGGCTATGAAGAGCCAATCTCTACCTAGAGGTTCAGTTTGTGAAGCAGCTAAATGGGACTTTGCTGTTGTCTCTCTGAGAAAATAGTGAATGCATGTTCAGTGTATGACGAAGAGTGTGTGTGGATACATAATTGGCCAAAGGGGTATGCTCTAAAGAGATGAAAATCTATTCCCCAATATTTTATCTTCCCTTATTTTTTACTAATATAATACCTAATTTGTGACTAAGTATCCGGCCTATGGTATGAAAGCTATGTTTCTTAGACTCCCCTGCAGATGGGTGTAATTATCTCAAAGTTACACCTAATGAGATCTTAGAAGTCTATAACTGCTTTTTTTTTCAAATTCTGCAAAGCACCTTCAAATTTCTCTTTCTCAATATTATTTATTTTTTTAGGTTGAATAAAAAAACAAGTTGTTGGGCTGGTATAGTGACTCACACTTATAATCCCAGCCCTTTGGGGCCAAGGCAGGAGGATCACTTGAGCTCAGGAGTTTGAGACTAACCTGGGCAACACAGCAAGATCCTATCCCTGTAACAATAAAAATATAATAAAATCAAAATATGTTTCCGGAGATAAAACAGTTATCTTGGACAATAGATGTATATGTTGTAGTTAAAATGTCTTATGTTGAACATATATGAATTATTACTGATCTAAAAATTTGGTAATTTTATATAGTTTATAAGTATATATGCATGAATATTTGTGTTAAATTATGTTTCTACAGATGAAATCTCCTCCTTGAGAAGTATGTCTATGCCTATGAATATACTCTCACTTGAGTATATTCACCTTGTATTAGCCACAGTTCTCCAGAGAAAAAGAACCAATAAGATAGATAGATGATAGATAGATAGATGATAGATAGATAGATAGATAGATAGATAGATAGATAGATAGATGATAGATAGATAGATAGATAGATAGATAGATAGATAGATAGATAAGAGAAAATGTATCACAGGAATTGGCTCACCCAATTATGGAGGCTGAGAAGTCTACAATATGCCACCTGCAAGCTAAGGACCCAGAAAAGCCAGTGGTATAATTTGTCTGAGTCCAGTGGCTTGAGAATAGGAGCTGATGGTTTAAGTCCCAGAGTCTGAAGACCAGAGGACCTGCCCCAGTGTCTGAAGGCAGAAGAGGATACATGTTCCAGCTTTAGAATAGTAAGTGAAATCTCCTTTCCTCATTGATGAGGGCAGATCTTCTTTATTCAGTCCAGTGATTAAAATGCTAATGTTTAATGTCCCTCCCAGATACATCTAGAAATAATGTTTTACCTCCTATCTGGGCATCCCTTAATCTAGTCAAGTTTATATATGAAAGTAACCACTACATCCACATGCTCTTCACAACTTAGCGTTGCTCATACCTTTAATTTTAGTCATTCTGTGATTCTGATTTTAACTTTGCATTTTATAAATTACATTGGACAGTTTCAGTGTCTTCTTCAGTAAAGCTGGTGATTCAAGTTGCTTGTTCATTTCTCTGTTGGGTTGAGTATCTTTCTCATGCTGATTTTTCTTCTATTCCATTACACAGCTTGCTTTTTTTTCTTATGATTAAGAAAGTTCTTATTTTTAATGTATTCAAATTTACTGATATTTTCCTTTGTGATGAACTCTTTAGTTTGCACTATTTAAAAAAAAATTTCTCCTGAAAATTTGTATGTATTATTCTAAATTACAATATCTGCAAGCTTTGCTGTTTTTCCTTTCACAGGTAGGTCTACCTTCCTCCTGGAATAGATTTTGGTAGATTGTCTTAAGTACTGGACTTTTTTTGTATATGTGTACCCAGTTGTCCCAGAAGTATTTATTGAAAATTATTTCTTTTTCATATTGATCTGCAATGTCATTACTTTTTGGACATACATTTAATGGTCATAGGTGGATAGATCTGCTTCTGGGCTCTCAATTTTTGAAGATTCCATTGATTTACCTTTGCCCCAATGTCCCAATGTATTTTATTTCTTCCCTTGACAGATCCAGCATCCAGCACATTTATGGTGGTATCTATGATAAGTTAACCATGGCTGTTGGTCTTATGATTAGAATGAGACATGGGGCTACTGCCAGAGGCACGTAAATGCTTTCTTGTAAGGCAAAAGTATTTACATCATCCTTCAACAAAGGGAAAATTATTAGACTTTATCAAGAAATGGGCTACCTTTGTAGGCCATAGAGATTCAGAATATTTGAGGGGAGAGGTCAATATTTTACATGTCTTGAAACTGGTGATTCATTTCCTGTCCCAGAATCCTAATAGGTCTCAGTAACAGCCCTGACCTTGAAATAACAGGCTTGTCAAAGTGGAGAGACCAATATTTTCTAGAGTTCTAACACCTGTTAATTATGTTCCAAGCTTGGTCTTTATCTTTTTCTTTCCAACACCTACAAGAGATTAGCATCTTTTTACATGCTAGTAAGGATCCCTCCTAACTCTGCCTTAGATTTGTGATTAATGCCCCTTGGCCTCTCAACATCTTTTCTAATTAATAAATATTATATAACAACAGTCACTTAATTCAATTTTCTCTCCCCTCAAACATTCCAAAAGCGTGATATATGACCTCACCAATACATGAGCGTCTCATTTTAGAATCTGTTCTGAGGACCACCCTTGGTAGAGTGGCACTGGGCGCATTGTCTAGAAAACATTCTCTGAAACAGATTTGCATAGTGGTGGTGATTAGACATCATTCTCGGGGGGAAAAAAAAAGTTATGTGAGTGAAGAAAGAAGAAGTGGATATACAAATAAATGCCTTGTGATATAATAACAACTAAAACCTCAGTTGACTCAGTGTGAAGATTTTAGCCTGGAATGCCCTTTAGCTATATGCCAAATTGAAGGGAGATAGCCAGAGAGTCTTACACACACATCAAAGAGTCAATGAATGTGGGAAGTTCTTGCTTGGACAGTGGGTAAAGCCTTGAGCAAAAGAGCTTCTTTGAAAGGAAAGCAATCCCTGGGGATGTACTCAGCTCTACGACATAATAATGCAACACTTCTGAAAGCTTGGAGAAAAGTTCTGGGATCTTAAAAAAGATATCTGACCAAGACATTACAGCATCTAATCCATCAGGTTTTGAACAAATGATAAGGCACATCAATAGTATTAACAAAATAACTTCATCATATATATGTGTGTTTGCTTAGGTTGTATATAAAATAATGTTCACTAACATGTTAGTATGAGTTAGTTCAAGGCAAAAAAATAAGTCTGACACTCTTTGTGCTTTTCCTTATATCATATATGTTCCTTCAGTTTCTTTTAAAATGAGCAGGCATTCTTTGTATAATCAGAAATGCCGTGTATCTATTTTTATTGCTAAACTGTTTTTTAAAAAATTAAAAATATCATCCAGAAGGAAATTGAATTCCATCTTCCTTGAAATCTTGGCATGCTTTCACGTTTTTAGTTTTTGAATCATAGAAAAGACAAATGAGTTTATGTTTATTCAACAAATCTTTATAATTCAAATTGGACTTACTTTTATCTTATTTGTGTTTCAAAAAATTTAGAATAAATATTTGTGACCACTCTCTTGTTTCTTTGTTAACATATATCAAATCTCTCTTATTTTATATCTTTTATAAACACTGTTTAAATGAACTGACCCTTTCTTTGCCTGTTTATATTTCCTGTTTCTGTTTTATACATTTTGCAACTGCAGTACACTCTGGTGTCATTTTCATTTCTAGGTGAAATTTGTGTTATCTTTTGGTGATATTTTTTGAGAAATTGTTTATAGGTCAATCTCTTCATGTTCTCTGTGGATACTGTCATTTTCCTCAATAAGGCCTTTAACAGGCTCTTTTTCCCTGAACTGCAGCTTGCAGTGAGACTAACAGGCTTTTGAAGTTGCTTGCTAGATTTTCTTTGATGTTTTTCTGAAGATTGCAGAGAACACAATCAACCCCTGGTGTGTTCATATATGTTTTTGATGTCTTTTCAAATCCAATTTTTGTTTCTAAAGTGAAGTTCACAACCATATTTCTAACAGTTTTTGTTCTTCTGAACTAACATCTTTTAGTCTTTCTCCTTAATCGCTGCGATAACACTAAAATGTCTGCTTTCATTGTATTCCTTAAAATTGAAAATATAAATACTAAAGTATTTAAATATGTTTGTGAGATAACTAGGTATAAGTTAGAGGATGTCATGATTCTTTAAAATTTTACAATTTAATTGGAATTTATATTCATTTTATTAAGGAATATTTTTGATAAAATCAACGTAGCAGGAAGAGATGGAATAACAAGCAGACTCACGGAATATAATTGATCTTTCTTGAGTAATTTTTACTAAAAATGAGAGGGTATTTTTCACTAATTACTCTAAAAGGAATCTTTGTAATTAGCTGGGTGACTGATTAGTAGCTTTTACTAAGGGAATATAATGGACCATTATTACTAATGAGATTTCCCAAATCATAGCCCCAATGCTAATAGTCAGGAGTTCTAGTAGCAGCAATGTGAATTCTCCTGCTTTTTCTTCTTTCATGTATTGCCCTGTTATCAGTTAAATACCAGTGAAAATTCATTATGGGTACCTCTTAATTAGAGACTGAGTAATACAAACAATTATATGTATAATGGGTGTATACTCCAGAGAAAGTTGAACTGAATAGGATTTGCAAAAGTCTGTACAATTACATCAGCAATAGTTTCTAGTGGCTATATATTAAATGAATAAGCAAGGATTGAGAAATTAACTGATTCTTATTCACCCTAATGTGATTTCAATTGAATCTTAGTACACTTAGACTAATTATATCTGTTGAAAACTTATGTATTCTTATTCCAGGGCTCAGGTTTCTGCACCTGCCTTGGTATTTGATAACTCCAGGCAGTTTTTCCACTTGGTTCCCACCAATGCTTCTTCACCTTGAACACTAACATCTAGAAGGGTCATGAAGTCTAAGTCAAGAGGAGTCTTGCATTCTAGAAAGTTTTTTAAACATCCCAACCTCAAAAAACTTTAGCGAAATGGCGTTCCCTCTGCAGCCCCACATATGCAAACATCTTTACTGCCTTTGTGTCATTTTTTTTCTGTTTATATGTCTTTTTCTATAAGTACATTTATATGAAGGTATATTTTGAAATCAAGGCGCTTCCTTATCATTTATTCCTGAACCTGATACAGAATAGATGACCAATCCATGTTAATTGTCTAAAATGAATTTTTTTTCAATTTTCTGCCAAGATGGCAAGTTTCCAAGGCTACATTATTCTTTTCTCAAAAATATTATAGAAGAAACTATAAAGAGAAAACTAAAATCCAAAAAATAAATACAACAATAAAAAACCATGAGTAATGCCTTAGATGCAGGTGCACAAAGGAAAAGAAATGGAAAAGAACATATGCAGATTTTGGCAAAGGCCCCAATATAAAAAGGGAAATATTGATGTTATATGACATTAAAATTAGAAACTTGGGTTCACCAAAAGACTCCAATAGAAAGTGAAAAGTGCAAAGCAAAGAGATGGATAGTCAATTTTTGCCATTCATATAGTAGACCAGAGACAAATCTAGAATACACAGAAAATATCACTAAGTCAATAGAACAAAACATAAATAACCACGCACCACAGAATAGGCATATATTTGAAGACTCACTTCACTAAAGAAAAAAACAAAATCTTTATTAAGCGGGTAAAAAATTCTCAGTTTCATGCCTGGTGCAGTGGTTCATACCTGCAATCCCATCATTTTGGAAGGCTGAGGCAAGCTGATTGCTTGAGCCCAGGAATTTGAAACCAGCTTGGAAACATAGTAGGACCCTGTCTCTAGAACAACAATAATAATAATAATAATACAATAAAATACTAAAAACGATGCTCGGTTTTATTAGTACACAAGGAGAATGCAAACTACAACTTTAATTAGGCACCACTGTACCAGAAGCATCAAATTCTAAACTCCAATTATACCAAGTGTTGTTAAAAAATAAAAAAGTACTAGAAGAACTGGAATGCTTATACCTCCTTGTAGGATTGTAGACATCACCTCAATTTCTCCAGTAAATAACTGGGCATCTTCTAATTCAGACCATATGCCTACAATATAAGCAGCAATTCCACACTGAGTATGTTTCCAGTAGCACTGTGGACATCTGTATACCCTATTTACAAAAGAAATAGCAACAAAATAATTAAAAACAACCTAAATGTTGATTAATAACAATGCATAAATTATGATATATTCAAACAGTAGAATACTATGCAGTAATGAAAATAAGCAAACTGTTCCTATATTAAACATAATAATGTGTCTCCTAAACACAATAAGAGAAAAAAGCCAGTCAAAAATGAAGACATACTATATGGTTTCAGAAATCCAGAGAGAAAACAGCAGCATCTGCAGAACAAAAATAACTCCTCAACTATGAGACCCATTTTTACCAAATAAATGGAACAAATTCTTAGCTGGTACATATTCTGAGAAAAGTTAAGGTAGAAACTTCTCTGGAATTTGAGTAATTACTTTATAACCAGAAATAAGTAGACAAAGTTACATCATAGAGCTTTTAAAATGAATTTCTCATACACTTTTCCAATGAATAAACGATGCTTAGGGACATGCATGTCATCATGTGTGTCATTGTCTATCAGTTATTTTGAACAATTTGCATGAATCAAATCAAAAATTTTCCTTCCCTCTCCAAAATGCACATTTCTACCTGCATGGAAGACTGTTTGGTTATAAACTGATAACTACTCAATGTCCATGGTTCCTTTTTGTATGATATATGTGTCAAGTCTGAATGGCTATAAATGTTTAGATTTTACATATATCTAAGGATATTCACATGCATTGAAGTGTATGCCTTTTAAGTCAAAGCACCCTCTTCAAAGAAACATTTTAGTAAATTAAAGGTCAAAATAATTGATTTTTCTTCTACAGTAATAGCTATCATTGTCTCTAACACTTAAAAATTAATCACTTAATTGCTAAACAAAGCAATTATATTGTTTTCAATTCATTTTATTGCTAAATAGTTCATGTACTTTTACCATTTTATGTTCTAAAGAAGAAGTAAGCTTCTTAAAAGTATTATAATTGTACTTATAAATAAGTCTTAAAGTATATATTGAAATGCACATATTGGTATCAAAACATTTATATACACATTGATATTCTCCTGTGTAAATACACAATAAAATTAACTGGAGTCAAATTAGTTGTAAAATTTTACAATTCTTACAGAGAAGTTTTCTGTGGGTGCTAAATGTTATTTATCAGAGTTCAATATTTAGGTTTTGATGACTACTAAGTGTTGTTAACCAATAAATAGTGATTTTAAAAAAAAAAAAGCTTGCACTTTATAGAAAAAGTATAGTTCATTCTGTAAAGTAGTAGAAAATTTAATATTTTAATCATGATTAATGATTACATACATATATACTTATATAACCATATTATATAGTTATATTTATAACTATTAAAGTGTGAAACTTTTTTTTTTTTTTTTTTTTTTTTGAGACGGAGTTTCACTCTTGTTACCCAGGCTGGAGTGCAATGGCGCCATCTCGGCTCACCGCAACCTCCGCCTCCTGGGTTCAGGCAGTTCTCCTGCCTCAGCCTCCTGAGTAGCTGGGATTACAGGCACGTGCCACCATGTCCAGCTAATTTTTTGTATTTTTAGTAGAGACGGGGTTTCACCATGTTGACCAGGATGGTCTCGATTTATTGACCTCGTGATCCACCCGCCTCAGCCTCCCAAAGTGCTGGGATTACAGGCTTGAGCCACCGCGCCCGAAGTGTGAAACTTTTATCGTCATAATTTCAATGTAAATACTGTTATGATCACAGAAAATGTTCTCCCACATCCGTGAAGCTCTAATCACCTATTTACATTTCTTTGACTAAACTTTTAAACACAATCATATCTTAATTACTAAAAACACGTATCTTTAGTCTTGCACAGTTATGCTTATAAAAATATCATTTTTAGCATTTTAAAACTGCTTAGACCTTTAATAAAATAAATTTTGAGGGATAAGGAAGCCATAGGGAATGGACAAATAGTTTTAAAGGCTTGTGATAGCTCATTTTTTTCCCAGAAGATTTTGGAGCTGGAATTTTCAGTATTACAGTAATCCATTTACTCTAAAAACAGGAAGGGAGTATATATCATTTGGATATTTTTAAATAGCCTACTATAACCCATTCCTGATAAATGAACTTTCATGCTGCTAGGCCATAATGGAGTAACTTAAAACAAAGTCATTCTTGAGTTATTTTCCATCTGTGCTAAGGACTATATCTCCCATATCATGAACTAGGGGTGTGTGTGTGTGTGTGTGTGTGTGTGTGTGTGTGTGTGTCTGTCTGTCTGTCTGTGTATTAGTTCCTGTCCATGCTGCTGATAAAGTCATACCCAAGACTGGGCAATTTACAAAAGGAAAAGGATTAATGGACTTACGGTTCCATGTGGCTGGGGAGGCTTTACATTTGTGGCTGAAGGCAAGGAGGGTCAAGTCACATTTACGTGGATGGAAGCAGGCAAAGAGAGACAGCTTGTACAGAGAAACTCCCCCTTATAAAACCATCGGATCTCATAAAACTTATTCACTATCATGAGAACAGCATGTGAAAGACCCGCCCCCATGATTCAATTACCTCCCACCAGTTCCCTACGGAAAAACGTGGAAATTGAAAATGAGATTTGGGGTGGGGACACAGCCAAACCATATCAGCCTGTTTTTGGAAACTCAGTGCCCCTTAATTATATCAACAAAAGTTGTTCAGGAATTATTTTATCTCTGATGTTATTGGTAAACTTTATTAGAAGACTAGGTCTTTTCCTTTTAGTTTTATTTATTTAGTTTTTGAGTGTTTAACTTTAATGGTAATTAGCTCCAAGCATTCAGGATGAGACTTTGTCTTAGTTTTATATGACAGTTTTTATTGCAATGTCAACATGGTGATAGTCATCAAAAATGTTTCCTCTGATAGGATGTTATTCAAGTACTTCATCTCTTAACTTATGTGATAATATAAATACCTAATAATAAAAATAGATAATGAAAAAATCCATTCTTTAAATGAGAACTACCAGCCTAAATGTACCATTTTTAGATGTAATGAATGTAGCACTTTAGAAGATTACAAGTGACCCCATAAAATGTTGCTTTATTTATACCTTTTCTATAGAAAATGAACAGGTACTATCTGATGTGCTTGATTATGACTTTTCTGTATCAAAGAGATTAGGAAAGATAATATTTTTTGCACGTGTGAAAAGTTCTAAAAGGGGGAAAATCATTTGCGTATATGAGGTTTTGAAATTGCCTTATCAGAGAAGATGGAGGGGTATTTAAACATTCAAACAGCATGTATACTGGGGCATTGCAATATGGAGATAAGTAATTTATAGATATTTTTATTATAGCATAGTGATGACCAATAATACACACTTGTATTTCCTCCCCTTAAAAAATCCTGTTTATCTTTTTTAGCTGAAATTATTTTCTCAGAAGTTTGAGCACTTAAGAAATAATCAATTTAAATAAATTTTTTTCTCAATATATTCTGTCCTCAAGGCCTAGCAATTTATATTTCTAAAAATGAAAATGGGCTTCATTTTATATGGGAAGCAGATAGAGATGTTGTTATTTTGGGGGGTAACTTTAATATTTCACATATATAGTCTTTTCTTCCAAATATATGCAGGATCAGACAGATATTTTTCATGGACTGTTAGATTCCAGCCCAAAACGGTTCTTTCCTGTGTCTTGAAACATGAGAACTCATTATAGGAGTACAGGAGTACAGGAATAAGAGGGATAATACAAAATTTATTAAATACAGGATTTAGGTAAGTTGATCAAATCTGAAACTTACGGCAAAGAACATTACCAAGCTTCATAAATGAAACGTGTGCGTGTGTATGTGTGTGTAGATATATGTATACATAGCAGTTTTCCACTTGGAATGATAATGTAAACTATAACAAATCTGCATTATGAGATCACTAAACATGCAATGGTCTTAAGATAATAAATCAGAGGTAAATTATCCTTTAAATACATGCCTTTATAGAATTCGGAAAAAAAATTTTGTGTATTAATTTGCATTCTTCGTTTGATAACTGCTCAACCCCATTAAACTGGGCAATTGGGAAAGGGATTAAGAAACTAGCCACATGGGGCAGGAAAAAAGGAACAGTGAGTAGAGAATATTGAAAATACATTTTGTTCTTTGCTGGGGCTCAAAAAATGATATTCTTTGGCATGCTTAGTCCTTTGAACTAGGAGATGGGAAGGCCTCAGAAGCAGCCTCAGAGGGAAAGTCTCTCTCTGACCATCTGCTGCCTTCTGCCTCCCGCCCTCTTTCTCCTCTGAAGCAAAGGACAAAAACCAGAATTTCTGTTCTCCAAGGTAGGTCACAGAAACTAGAACCGATCCCCTGTACCATACAGCCAATCATGAAACCTGTAAACATCACTCTAACCTCCTGCCATCTTTGTGTATAAGACCTGGCCATAAAGAAATTCACTGACTTAAGTTGTCTGACAGTAGGTCCTAAGACACTCATCTATAAAGAATATTTTAAAACCTTATAAATGTCCTGACCCATATCCAAAATATTTTTAAAACTCTGCACAGACAGGCCAAGAAGAATCTGAACAGAGAGGCTTTGCTGGACATTTTCCCTCTTTCCGTTACCATTAGGTCATAACCATCTTTTGTCCAATCCTATTTATATACAACTGTTATGTTCGTCAAAACAAAGCATAAAGATAGATAGTTTTCAATGGATCTTTGGGTCTTCATGCTTGAAAATTCCCATGTCACTAAAAATTTGATTAAATCAATTTGTGATGCTTTCCGTTGCGAACTTGTCTTTTGTATGGCAGTGTCACTGATATTACGATGAGTGAGGAAAGGTGTCATACCTTTCTACACCTATACCTTCTTCAGCATTTTGCTTATAATTGTTTGTGGTCAGTCCAAAATATTTTCTTGCTTTTCAGGAAATTAATATTTAAATATAGAAGATAGAAAAGGTGTCAGATAACCTAATGGGCCTCCAAATTTATTCTAGATGTAGCTATTTATTCCGTGATAGCAATTTGCTTAGTCATTAATTTCAATAAAGTCCAAAGATTATCTAGTATTATTTTAATGAAATATTTTTGTTTTAAATATAATTAACTCGTGTTCCAGTGCTAAAGAAAACAGATTTCTCGCTTTCACCTTTTACTGGCCTTAGTGTTTAGATCGAATTCAGCAGATAGATAAGTGATGTTGATTCAATTAACTTGAAATCACAGGGACAAGTCAAAAAGAAAGATTTTTTTTGTTAAGGGAGTAAATTTGAAATGTCTCACCACAAAAAGTGAGGTGATGGATATGTGAATTAGCTTAATTTAATTATTCCCCATTACATAACTATATATGTGTGTGTATGTGTGTGTATATAGTAAAACATTACATCGTACCCAATAAATATATACAATTGTTATTTACCAATAAAAATAATTCAAAATAAGAAAGTTCTTAATGATGTGCTAAAGCTTAATATTCATTTTTACTTTATAAAAACAGATAATTGAAATTAAATGTTTTCATTTTATATAACATTTGAAAAAGTTGTCACTAGAAGCATAAGAATTCCCTAAACTTGTTAATAATAATCCACAGTGACATATTTTATTGTTTATAAAATATAGTGTTAATAAAGAACTGCTACTAATTTTAAAGATACATGTAATTTATGTGTGTCTATAAGGAAGTAAGCCTGGTCAAGATGTGACAGAAGGAAATTTTTGACCTGTTGACATTGCACAGATTTTACTATTGAGGGTGTAAAGGTTATAAACAGCAAAACTTAGCTGTGACATTCACAAGTACATTATTTGTTTTCAGGGTCACAAAGTTGGTGGAAAAGCATATTTGTACTGTGTGTTCCTAACCCACATCAACCCTTAGGCAAATTGTTATCATAATCATATTTGAGATGAAGTATAAATCAAATATGGATTTAAGCAATATATAGAAATCCATGGATTTATTTTTTCAATAAATAAATGAAAGTAGTATATATTATTTTACTCACTAGTGTTAAAAGATATTTTAAAAAAATAATTCACCTAAAGATAGGAAAATAAACATGTGTTGAATATTTATTTAACTTGAGGTGGAGGTGGATGATATAATTACTTCAAAGAAAGATCTAAATAAAAGGCATATTTATAGAGCACAAATATTAAAGTGGTGTATAAATGGAGGCAAAATTAGCTTCTTCTCCAACTGAGGAAGGATGGCTTTTGAACCTGTGGGCAGGGGAGAATTTTCATGTCTATAGACAAGAACTGTTTTGTATTGTTAAAAGTTTTCTACAGTATTTTGCAGAGTTATAGAATAATTCATATAATTAGAACAAACTGCGGGACTGACCTCTAGAAACCCTTTTTCAGAGTTGTAAAATAACCCATAGAATCAGATAAACTGCAGGGGTGTCCTATAGACAATATACTTCTACTGTGGCACAACTTTTTTGTTGCAATTCTAGATTTTGGATAATTCAACATATAGTTTAAAGATAACTGTGATACTTCAGAAATAGAATGAACTCTGCTCTCCAATGGAAGCTAGTATTGCCTTCATTTGTATATCTTTTCAGTATTTGTTCAAATCTTGTTTATTGCTATCTAATATCGCATGGAATCATCAGTCACCTACTGGCTCTGAGGCTCAGTTTCCTTATTTGTAAAACAAAATAAATGCATGTAATGCAAGCCTTTTAGGAGGAGGAACAAGGGACTAAATGGCACAACATATGGAAAATACCCTAAATGAATAATTTTAAACTATGCTACATCATTCTTAGAATAAATATTCAAGTTAGATATTGTTATGATTCTTAAAGTTCTGTGCTGAAAGTTGCATGCCTGTATCACACCTAAAACTGACTGTTTCATAATTTCTTAGAGCTGTTTTTAGTTATTTCCCATTTTGCATATCAGCAAACCCATTTTATTTTCTCTAAAATGGATCACTTCTAAAATTGTTCGGGTCTAACAATTACCCTTACTCATGAGGTTGTCTCAGGTGTAGTTTTCATTGATTGCCTGTGCCCAAATCTGGTCACCGCTGCTCACATTGTCAAGGAATCAATTAAATTATGTGCTTTATTTGAATTAATTATGTTGAAGTAATTTATTATTGAAATTGCCTTTAAAATATTATGTTATGCTTTACATTGAAATGAAAACAAATCAAAGTATTCAGAAAATTACAGAAACAAAAAAGTAATATATTAATTCTTAGAGAATTAAAATTATTTAATTTAAAAGAGTTTTTCGTATATAAAATAAAAATTCAAAGCTATGAGAAAATCTTTCGTCATATTTTATGGGACACATTTTATTTCTTAGTAACCTAAATGATAGTCCCTAATTACAATTGGCAGCATCCTACATTCATTGAATTACAGCATACTAATTTATTTAATTTTCAAAACAACACTGATAGATAGGTAGCTTTATCACATTATGAGAATTATCACAAATGAGAAACCTGGTACTTAGAAAGTACTTGAATCTCAAAATCCTTACACCCAATCTAGTGTCCTTTCTACTACCCTACCAATAATATTCAGAACACTTTCATTCTGTAAAGATTTTGCTCACAGCATTAAGTAAACACATAATCTTTGAAGCAGCAATTTCTTGATCTGTTATTTAATTCTTTAGAGATATGGCAGCTCAGTTGTGCTCACAAAGAGTTACTGAACTAAAAACAAGTAAAATGTGACTTGTGTTAAACCAATAATAAAAGTAATATATTTATTTTTCTTTGGAAATACATGGTATCCTGTTATTTCAGAAGATAAATGTTTAGTTCTATGTATGATATTTTGTTTACAGCTGTTTTCACCTTTATGTGATGTCAGATGTATCAAATATATTATTCTAATGTATCATTATACATTCTGGAGAGCATGTGATAATAAAGGTCTTACATAAACTGATTAGGCAATCACCCACATACTGATTTCTTCCAAGAAATAGTTTTTCTACTCCAACTAAAAGTTTCCATATCAAGTTACATTTATAGGGGTGTGTATGTGTGTATATTGCATAACTCACAGTTATTACATATCTGAAAAACTACATAATCAAATTACTTATCAAGAATCTTCTAAAAAAAGACAAACAACAGTTAATGTCTACGGGGTAGTAAATTAGAGAAATTTAGCTCCATAAAATGTATTTTCTTAGAAATTGTGGCAGATAAAGAGCATTACAATGAATCTATCGTTTCCCTCAATGAAAGATGAGGTTCTTAGGAATGCTTAGAAATCAAAAAGGCAGGGCCGGGCGCGGTGGCTCAAGCCTGTAATCCCAGCACTTTGGGAGGCCGAGGCGGGTGGATCACAAGGTCGAGAGATCGAGACCAACCTGGTCAACGTGGTGAAACCCCGTCTCTACTAAAAATACAAAAAATTAGCTGGGCATGGTGGCGCGTGCCTATAATCCCAGCTACTCAGGAGGCTGAGGCAGGAGAATTGCCTGAACCCAGGAGGCGGAGGTTGCGGTGAGCCGAGATCGCGCCATTGCACTCCAGCCTGGGTAACAAGAGTGAAACTCCGTCTCAAAAAAAAAAAAAAATCAAAAAGGCACAGGGTGTTAAGTAAACACATATTTAAATCAGCTAAGCAGATCTTTTCCAAGACTATTGTAGGCAATTGCAAAATGACTATTTCAAAATGGATTAGAATTTAAAGTATTACAAATGTTTTCAATTCCAGGTTAAACTATTTTGCTTTCTTTCATTTATTCAATCAAGATCCTGATTGTAAAATTGTGACAAATAATCTTATAAGTGGGCTTAGATTTTTCTAGGGAAGTAAAGTGTTGTGAACCTGAAGAGAAAACAGTAGGAGGCAAATTGCCACATATTTTGGCAAAAGACTATAAAAATCTAGTTATTTCACCAAGTCATCACTTTTGAAGATCTCTGGCCTGTCATAATTAATGGGCATGGTCACTCTAAATAAATCGTATTTATTTGAAAGATTTGGGGAAAAAAATCTTTCTAAAGATTTTTATACTTACTGTGTATCTCTTTCTCCTTCAATTCTAGTAAATGTTAAAAACTAGTATGAATTGCCAAAATAAAACCTCAGCTAAATGGCCCATGAAATTCATAGTAACCCAGCATTTTGGAAGGCCTAGGTGTGTAGATTGCGTGAGCTCAGGTGTTTGAGACTAGCCTGGGCAATATAGTGAAATCCTGCCTCTCAAAAATAAAAATAAAAAATAAAATAATTAACTGGACATGGTGGCATGTTCCTGTACTACATAGGAGACTGAGATGGGAGGATCACTTGAGCCTGGGAGGTGGAGGTTGTGGTGAGCTAAGATGGAACCATTGTACTACAGCCTGGGTGACAGAGCCAGTTCTAGAAAGAAAAAGAGAGAAAGAAAGAAAGATAGAGAGAAAGAAGAAAAAGAAAGAAAGAAAGAAAGAAAGAAAGAAAGAAAGAAAGAAAGAAAGAAAGAAAGAAAGAGAGAGAGAGAAAGAAAGAAAGAAAGAAAGAAAGAAAAAGAAAGAAAAGAAAGAAAGAGAGAAAGAGAAAGAAAGAGAGAAGAAGGGGTATAGGATGTGAGCAATATCTTTGTAAGACATTGTGTGGGTGCATCTGTTTCTGTATGGATAGTCTGCATGCATTAAATAGGAAGCATTTATAACTAAGGATTTAGTTAATGACAATACTAGCTAGAAGTCCCTAATATAATTCTAACAACGTATTTTTGTTTTGTGTGATTTTAAATACATATTTTATTTGAAGTCTTTTGTATATGGGTTTTAATTTGAAAAGGACATCTTTTCTTTTCTTTTCTTTTCTTTTCTTTTCTTTTTTTTTTTTTGGACAGAGTCTCGCTCTGTCTCCTAGGCTGGAGTTGGAGTACAGTGGCACGATCTAGGCTCACTGAAACCTCTGCCTCCTGGGTTCAAGCGATTCTCCTGCCTC
Source organism: Saimiri boliviensis (assembly GCF_048565385.1). NCBI lineage: Eukaryota > Metazoa > Chordata > Mammalia > Primates > Cebidae > Saimiri > Saimiri boliviensis. The sequence goes on along the minus strand of NC_133461.1, from coordinate 13,120,770 downwards.
AGCCGCCCGAGTAGCTGGGATTATAGGCATGTGCCACCACTCCCAGCTAATTTTGTATTTTTTTTTATTTTTATTTTTTTATTTATTTTTAAGACAAGGTTTCACCATATTGGTCAGGCTGGTCTTCAACTCCTGACCTTAGGTGATCCGCCTGCCTCAGCCTCCCAAAGTGCTGGGATTACAGGCGTGAGCCACCACACCCCGCATATATACATATATATATTTTGTTTGTTTGTTTGTTTGTTTGTTTTTCTTTTCTTTTTTCTTTTTCTTTTTTTTTTTTTTTTTTAATTTTAAAGATGGATTTTCACCGTGATGGCCAGGCTGGCTAGTCTTGAACTACTGGCCTCAGGTGATCCACCCATCTCGGCCTCCCAAAGTGCTAGGATTACAGGCGTGAGCCACCGTGCCCAGCCCCTAATTTTGTATTTTAGTAAAGACGGGGTTTCACCATATTGACCAGAACTCCTGACCTCGTGATCTGCCCACCTCGGCCTCCCAAAGTGCTGGGATTGCAGACTTGAGCCACCATACCTGGCAGAAAAGGAGATCTTTTATTTGTGGATTTAGCTGTTTCACATAGCAATTACACAATTTAGTGGTGATTGTGTCATCCAATACTAAGTGGAAGACACGAGGTCCTGTGTTGTTATGCCACTCCATGAAGAAATAATAAATAGAATAAGGTAAGAACACATGTCTGTGTTTTTGCGATGTACACTAAATGAAGTCCTTGTAAAATGATCGTTAGGCCAATATTCTGGGGTGTCAATGCATTAATGTTCTTTTCTTAGATCATCCCACGGTCTTTCTGTCACACAATTTTATTTCTGGAAGAAACTATAAACTTTGAAAACAGGAAGGTAAGCAGTGAAAATATTATCTTAAAAAATAAGAAAACATTGAAAATAAATTATAAAGACATGAAATCAAAACTTATTTGTAAAAGGAGTTGAAATAATTTATATTTTGTCTTCAGGGTTTTAAGATCAGGCAGTCTCAATGTACAAAACACAAGTCCCGACATGATCAATAAAACAATGCATGTTAAAAAAATCTTTAATCTGTTTCTTTTTTTTTTCTTAGACATTTCTGGGATAATTATAGATTTAATGTATCATAGCAAAACACATCATCTATGAATACACTTTTTGTATACTGTGCGAGTCGATGAGTCTAATTTGGCAATCTGAACCTGTGATCTAGCTCACAATTTTAATTATACATTTAACATATTATTGCATTAGCTCATTGACTTTTCTCTGTGTTTCAGTTACCGTGGATCTTTGAAACTGCCCTTGCTAACATAAGAGGTAATACAAAGGGTTCAATTTAAAAATAAAGATAGCTATTTATTTGAATAAGGAAAGGGACTGTAGAAGAATTTCATGATTTGGAGTCAAAAGTTCTAAATTCTTTTAAGTGGACTTGAGAAAGGTCATTTATTATCTGGGTTACCTTGTTTTTCTACTCACAGCTTTGCTTTAAAGAAGTAATTCAGTGTATGTATATACAACTAGTCTGCTTTTGACAGCAGTATTGCAGAGTATCTCTCAGCAATGCTTCCTTAAATTCCATTCCCAAACTACCAGCTGATACAAACACTACTTCTGTGAACAGCCTCATCCATGCCCTCTTATGAACCCAAGTGAAACCTCGCAAGTTTCGCTCAGTAGGGTCATTGTACATGTCAACGTTTAATTTGAATAAGGAATGTCAGATACTGAAGGTATCATTTTGAAAAAATGGCTACACAAATTCTAATTTCCAGCACCTGTCATAGTCTATGCTTTCACTTTCTTTCTACATTAAGGTTCATAAATATATGCCATGCCTTTATTTAATTTCTTAGCATTTACTTTGTGTCGCATGATATTTCTTCTGTGAGAAAGATAAGTCAGTCATAACTTTATAATTATATCATCACTTGTTAGCTTTGCTAATATATATGTGTGTGTGTGAATATATACGTATATTTCACTAAATATCTTCATATATATAGACACACACACATACATACATATATTTTGCTAATGATCACTGATTATGCACTATTATTGCTTGGTCTCATAAAGCAGGAATGAACAAATATGTAAGCAGTTACAGTTTCAGGGCTTACTTTCAGAAAGCAGATTAAATGTTTAACTGAATGATACTCCTATTTAACTGTGTGATTTGGGGCAATTACTTAGCTTCCCAAAATGTCTTCGTTTCTCTATTATTAAAGAGGTGCCAATGTCATAGAATGGCTTTAAAAATTAAGTGAGACATTTCCGTCAAATAAGTAACAGTAGGCCCCAAACATATGTTTGGAAAAATAAGTCTTTCCTAGATTTCTTAATGTTCTTGTAAATAATAATAATCATAAAAAAGTACTCAGTCTTCTTTTGAGTCTTGGAAATAGAGCATCTTTGGTTTCTTTACAAAGTAAAAAACCTTTTACTTTGCTCATACCTTGAGGACTAGAACTACAGTCCTTTGTTTTTCTACTGGTGAACCTAATTGCTGCCATTCAAAAGCTTAATCAACTTTCACCTATTTATCCAAGAGTCAAATGTTACATATTAGGACACATACCTATGGGGTTAACTCAAAATGTGAATGAATAACCAGAGACTGCCCACACCCTCACTACCCTAAACTGAGAGATGATTGCATTTCAAGGGACTAAGATCCAGGAAAGAGAAGAAATCCCTGGGGTTATAAAGCTGAAGACAATGGGTCTTTTCTTTTCACTGAAGAGATGTATTTACATTTCAAAGGACTTAGAGTAAAATCTCGGAATCCTTTCCATCCCTTCTTTAAGGAGACTCAGAAAGGGAAGAAGACAGGATTCTCTCTTTTCTGCCCAAACGATTTCTGGTTTTGGAATTTCTCGGGTCTTACATTATGTGTAGGGTCATAGGCTCTCATGATATTGCTCCAGAGGTAAGATATGGGCATGGGTGAATCATGCAGTAATGATTAGCTTGTATTTACTTTTAAATTACAAAACCCACAATTACTTTTTTACCAACCTAATATCTATATTCAGGTTATTATTAGTAAATATGGATACTACAAACCTAATGATATAAAAGGAAGAATGAAGATGAAAATTAATTGAATTTAATACTAGAAAGTGTCCTTGATGTCAGGCATCTTCACATTTTGTTTGAGTACAAAGTAGGGAACAAGAAGACTATCCAATAGATAAATGGGCTCAGCAAAATGAAAGGAAATTTATTATTAGTTATTAGATCATTACGTTTCATATATTCTCTTTCTCAAAAATTAAGCTACCCAGGAAGGTACCTGTGTTCTGCTAGTTCTGTATTTCTATGGTCTCTCTTTTCAATGCATTTTTGACATTTTAAAATTATTATGCATACATAAATGTTGTATATATTTATGAGGTACACGTGATGTTTTGTTACAAAAACACAATGTGTAACAATCAAATCAGGGTAATTAACCATCACTTGAAGTCTTTATTATTTCCTTGTGTTGGGAACATTCCAATTCTACTCTTTTAGTTTGTTTTAAATACATGATAACTTAACTGTAGTCACCCTACTGTGCTACTGAATACCAGAACTTATTCATTTGATCTCTAAAGCAAACTCAATATGGCCTGAGAGGGACTCCGTACTTCTACCTATATTTGAGTTTTTGTGGATGAATTGCAACCTAACTTCATAGACAGATGATACTGAAAACCTGACTTAGGAGTATGTACCTGTAACAAGAGCTGAGTCTTGGCCAATCCCAGCAGCCATACTTCAACCACTCATAGACTGCCAATGTGTTCAAACTGTGTTCAAAGAAGGCAAAGGCCAACCTGTAAGCAATCTAGCGATTTCTGTACCTCACTTCTGATTTCTGTATGTCACTTCTCTTTATTTATTTGTTTGTCTATAAGTTTGTTCTGACCTGGAGGCATCCCTGGAGTCTCTTCAATCTGCTGTGATTCTGGGGGCTGCCTAATTTTTGAATCGTTCATTGCTCAATTAAACTCCTTGAAATTTAACTTGGTTGAACTTTTATTTATTTATTCATTTTTTAGCCGATCAAACTATATTTTTGTAGCCATTAACCAAACCCTTTTTATCTCTTCTCCCCATTACCCTTCTCAGCCTCTGGCAACCATCATTCTATTCTCCATCTCTCTGAAGCTTGCTACCTGGAGGCTACATCTCCGGGATAAAACACTGGTCTCCACAACACCTTGTCATAATCCAGATATTTCTACTGATACCAAGTCTTTAGATAATAATTCTTTCAACCAAGTGCTAATCAGAACATTTTTGAATAAGCCTATCGCTGCTTCCAGTTATGCAGACTTTTCAGTCTGATACATATGACCTGTATTGATTAATGACTTATGTCTCCTTGAAATGTATAAAACTAAGCTGTAGTCTGATCACCATGGGTGCAGGTTCAGGATCTCCAGAGGGCTGTGCCAGGGGCCATTGGTCACTCATATTTGGCTCAGAAAATTTCTCCAAATATTTTACCAAGTTAGGCTCTCTCTCTTTTTTTTTTTTTTTTTTTTTTTTTAGACAGAGTCTCTCTCTGTAGCCCAGGCTATAGTGGCGTGATCTCAGGTCACTACAACCTCCACCTCCTGGGTTCAAGCAATTCTCCTGCCTCAGCCTCCTGAGTAGCTGGGATTACAGGCGCACACCACCATGCTCAGCTAATTTGTATTTTTAGTAGAGACGGGGTTTCACCATGTTGGCCAGGCTGGGCTGGAACTTCTGACCTCATGATTGCCCACCTTGGCCTCTCAAAGTGCTGAGATTACAGACATGAACCACCTTGCCTGGCCCCGAGTTATACCCGTTTTATTGACACATATCTTTGTTATTGTATCTCTTATATAGAAATTTCCTTTCTATATACCCAACAGTGGGATTGCTGAGTCATACGGCAGCTCTAGAGGAACCTCCACACTGTTTTCCATAATGGTGGTACTAATTTACATTCCTGCCAACAGTGTATGAGGGTTCCCCTTTCCCCACATCCTCATCAGCACTTGTTTCTGCTTGTCTTTTGGATAAACACCATTTTAAGTGAGATGAGATGACATCTCATATTTTCGATGTAATTTTTTTTCACTATATCTGGGTCTCATTGGATAAAAGAAAGGCATAATGTCCTACTTGAGGTATTTTACAGTGGTCCTTACATCCCTAGGAATAAATCTTATGAATACAAAAAAGGGGTGAATATTTTGTGAATATGTAAATCCTGATGACGAATTTCATAGAGCCTCTCCCAAAAAAAGAAAAAAAAAAAGGTTTGTATCATTAATATTGTAAAGTAGGCTTATTTTTCCAACCAAGTGACAACTTATTACATAATCCTTTCTTCCTTCCTCCCTTTTTTCCTTCTTTTCACTGTGTTAAAATTAAAATGAGATAGTTGTCATGAGGACACCTATTAATACATTTATTTGAATTTAAAACTTAATGTCAGCTTTTCTGTCTTAAATACATCTGGTTGGTTGATTATATTTTACAATTGGGACTGGCTTTGCTGACTAGATAAACTTGTGGACAATTTTCTCAAATGAAATAAAATAAATATAGTACAAATATTTATATCAATATTTTAGTAATATTGTTTATGCCTATGCAGTTTTAATACTGGAAGAAACTATTTCATTTTCACCTGTAAAACTTTTAAGTGTTTCAGATATTAACCTAACAATATACAAGAGGGCAAAGAGGTTTTCAAAATTATTTCAGAAAATATGACCCAAATGTTTGCGAAATAGGTTGAGATCTTTCAATTTCCTTAATTTACTACAGATTAACCTCAGGCACATAAATACTGAATCTGTTTTTCACTTTTGGAGGACAGCCCTTGGCAAGTGGTATTTTGTTTTTTGTTATTGTTGTTGTTTTCTTGGCTATAATTAAATATATTTCACATCATATGCTTATGTTACTGAATTTAAAAATATTTCTAATATGTTCCAATGATGTCTGTTCATGTTTTGTTCCCCCCCACCCCCAAAATACTTCATATATTGAAGCCCTAACCCCTAATGTGACTATATCTGAAGACTGTGTTTTTAGCAGGTGGTTAGGTGACATCAAAGAGAGAATAGAGTCCTAATTCCATAGGACAGTGGCCTTATAGAAGAGGAAGGTTGGTGATCTTTTTCTTTCTCTTCGCACTGAGGAGGTGGCTGCCTGTGAGAGCCAGGAAGAGAGTTCTCAGCAGCAGCCAAACTCTCTTTACTCCCTGACTATCCAGCCTTCAGATGTGAGAAAAACAAATTTCTTTTGTTTATAAATTATCTGGTCTCAGATATTTTGTTACAGAACAGGAATAAACTGAAACAGTCTCCAGGTGACAAATTATATTAGAGTTCTTCAGAAAAGCAGAGAAATAGGATATAGATTTACATACACAGGGAGATTTATTTTGGGAATGGCTCGTGTCATTATGAAAGCCAAAAAAATAAAAATAAAAATCCCACGAAATGCCATCTGCAAGCTGGAGGACCTGAAAGTTTAAAAAGCAGGGGAGCCAATGGTATAATTTCCAGTCCAAGGCCAAAGAAAGAGATTTAGGTGCTTGTGTTGTCTTGAGTTCCAAGGGCTTGGAAAGAAGCTCCAGTGTCTGAGAGGAAGAGATGAATGTCCCAGCTTAGGAAGAGGGAATGCAAATTCGCTCTTTTTCTGCCTGTGATGATGCCCTCCCACACTGGTGAAGACAGGTATTCTGGTTCATCTTTATTCAGTTGCTAATTCAAAAGCTACTCTCTTCTAGAAACCCCCACAGGTCTACCCAGAAATCGTGTTTTATCACCTCTCCTGGCATCCCTTAACCCAGCCATTTGACGCAAAATTAACCGCTACAGAAATGCTATTAATGTGAGTACAATTAAAGGAAAAAGCAGCTATCTAAACGTTACTTAATAAAAATCAAGGCATAGTTTAGATGAAATTACTTGTTAAAATGCTAACATTTATCCACTAAGGTAAGCTTAATACTGCAGCCATTTTGTCACTTTCTGCCACCCTATATGAATTTAACCACAAAATATATTAGCATCATCAAATTAAATATTTCTGAATAATACACTTCAGTCACATGTTTCTGAAACAAATAAATGTCAAGAGTAGAAAGATATATAACACGAAAGAATTTTAAGCATTCTTCACATGTTACTCGAAGATATTTGGAAAACATTTTTAAAGCAGCCATTAAATTTATGTATCTTCATATAATTCATTAAAAGTATAATTATTCTATTTAAAACCTCTAAAAATATATAATTTTTAACATGTAATTGACTTAAAATTTCAAACACAAACTGAGTTTATGTCTAAACATATCTCTTAAAGTGTAGCATGAGTCTAGCCTAGAAAAAAAACTCTGCACAAAGTCTGATGATGGCAAAGCCAAGGTCAGATTTTAATTTCTGCATGTAATATAGTTTTGCATTCAGAAATGTTACTCAGGGAGTTTTATGGTATAATTATACAGGTATCCAGGTGACAATATAACAATCAATAAGTTCATTTTCTTCATATTAAGGAAACAATTCAAAGGATGTGCTAATGATGAAAAATTAACTAAACTCTTACCTTAATTATCCTCAAATGTAATTTTCAGTTTAAAGTTATAGTGCCTGTCACTTGGAAGTTATTAAGACATAGTAATTGGTATAATATTTTGAAAAAAACTGAAATGAGAAACACTCGTTTTTTAAAATTCATGATGTTGTTTGGCTCTTCAACCACTAAATCAATGAGTTTCAGTACATCAGAGAAAGGGCAATAATGGCTACAATAATACATTTGTTGCTCAGTTTTTAACTGTCAATCTGACTATTTCTGATTTTCCACTATGACTACTGTCTTGCCAGGGAGGCTTTAACAAAACAAAAAAGGGCTTTATCTACTTTGAAGAGGTTGCATTTACATATCAGGAAATAAACCCAGTGAACTCAGAATGGAAATTTTTGCTGAATCAGACCCTACCTAACAGATCCTCACTCTTTATTTCTTCGTACCAAATATTCTAAATTTTTCGGCTGTTCTTTAACCCTGTCTCAGGCAGTAAATTATCATTATTCTTGGCCAGTCATGACAACTACTTTGTTTCTCCAGTTCCCCTCCCCTGGTGAAAGGACAGCAGTTGTGACTTTTAAATGATGTTACTTGAGGAAGTGATATGTACAGGGTAATCTTTAGGGGACGTCTGGGAACAGTTTTAGTTGTATTAGGCAAAAATAAATATTTCTGTCTCATACACCTCAGTTTTCTGCTTCGGAATGTGATCGTTTGTCAGTTTTCATAATGATACAATACTATTTTTTTTTTTTTTTTTTTAGAGACATGGTTTCATTCTGTCACCTAGACTAAAATGTGGTGGTGTGATCATAACTGAATACAGCCCTGAACTCCTGACTTCAAGCAATCTTCCCACTTCAGCCTCTTGAATAGCTAGGACTACAGGCTTGCAACACCACACCCACCTAACTAAATACTTTTTTTTTTTTTTCTAGAGATGGGGTCTTGCTATTTTGCTCAGGCTGAGCTCAAACTCCTGACCTCAAGTTATCCTCCTGCTTGGGCCTCCAGTGCTGGAATTACAGGCATAAACCACTGCACATGGCTAAGGCAATGCTCTTAAGGTAAAATGTCAACATGTATGTGGAGGTATACCTGCAGGAGTAAATACCTGCATATTGAGGCATACCTAGCGGGGTACAAACACACTAGGACCAATCTACAGAAATATTAGGTAGTAAAAAAGAAATTTTTGTTTGTTTAAATCACTATTTTTATTAGAAACAGCTGATAGTATTCCTAAAGAGAAAGACTCAAACATATGGAACTCAATGTTGTAGAAAAAAGCAAGCAAAAGCTTATATCTGAAACTCTGGTTTGTTCTAGAGGAGATTATATTAAAAAATAATCTTTACCCAAAAAATAAATAATGATAGGATTTGGGTTCTACTTTTCTCCCATGCTACTTGCTAATTATCCTCTTTCAAACAGAGGATGTAAGAACGCTGGCAAAGTCTATATTAAGAATAGTTTCTCCTTACCTGGTACAATTGTTTATAATGCCTTGATCACAACCTATTAAGCTGAAGGTTAGAGGAAAGACAGAGCACAGAACGTTTTGGGTAACAGAAAAAATTATCAGACTTGTAGACTGTTTCTAGAAAAGACACTTGGCTTTATATTTTAAAATTGATCAGGTATAAATATTTCAAAATCTCAATGAGTGATTGAAAAAAATACATTAGTCAGAAAACTTCAAATCTGAAAAACGAACAAATGTGGATATTCACTCCCTAAAATGACCCCAAGTTTCCAAATCTTCATTATTAGGCAATAAAAATGGGACATGATTTATGATTTATGTTAAGTCTCATCCAATTCCCATGGACGACAATGGACAAAGAACCTTCTTCTTCCCTTAAAATGATTCTTTTGTATAGAACACCTATTATCAGACTCTTAGAAATAAAGGTCTAGGTTACTCCACAAGGCAAGCAACTCAGACCAGCGGAAGAGGGTGTAGAAAAAAAGGAAAGGATAAGAATTAAACAGAGTCTCTGCTCTAGTTGCAGTAATGGGAGGCAATGGCTTGGTTTGCTAACCCCTTTTACAGTGTTTTAGAAAAGGGGTCGACAAACTTATTTTGTAGAGATACAGATACAGTAACTATTTTCAGTTTTATGGGGCACCTACTATATATATATATATATATATATAATCACAGATTTTTCTTTTTTCTTTTTTCTTTTTTTGCCTTGGTTTTTAAGTATGTAAATGATATCATCCAGAAACATACAAAACATGCTCATGGGCTGGACTAGGCCATGGTCCTAGTTTGCTGGTCCTTGATTGCAACTAGCAGCAACCTGAAAGAACTGGATCTTTCTTCTCTACTCAGAGAAAACATCAGGGCATCTTATTTTCTGGTGAAACTTCAATATCCTGAGTACAAAAGTGGATTTGATTTATGTAATAGTAATTTGAGCCATATTCAGTTTATGTGTCAGTCCAGATTTTTTCATCTTTGTTTTCTGGCCAGGGTGGACTTGTGAAGGGTAAATGCAACTTTGTGTTATTTTAGAACTGGGTTGTTACTTTCCCCATATCTGTTGCTACTACTTAGGATGCTGCTGCTATTGCTGTTCTTATTCTCTGTGTCACCCATTGGCAAAAATAAACAATGCTTCATCTTATGTGCAGTCAGCTACACTCTTGTTACGTCTCACTGAGTACCTTCTTGTAGTGTCTCTGTAGACGACTGGCAATAACAGATCATTTGTATTGATGCTGTGGCTAGCTCTGTAACAAACTCTCTTAAAAGATTCACTTTTTTCCTAGCTCACTTTTTTTTTTTTTTTTTTTTTTGAGAGAGAGTCTTATTCTGTCATACAAACTGGAGTGCAGTGACTTGATCTTGGCTCACTGCAACCACTGCCTCCTGGCTTCAAGCAATTCTCCTGCCTCAGCCTCCCAAATACCTGGAACTACGGGCATGGCACCACCCTGCCTGCCTCACTTTTGTATTTTAAGAACAGGGTCTTGCCATGTCAGCCAGGCTGGTCTTGAACTCCTGACCTCAAGTGATCCACCCGCCTCTGCTTTCCAAAGTGCTGGCATTATAGGAGTGAGCCACTGCACCCTGCCCCTATTTCACTTCGTTTCCTCTTTCCTGCTTCTCCGGGCTTGAATATTACGATCCATTATTATTGGCACTGACAATTTTGAATTCTGAAAGAAAATCTCCCTAGCGGATTTTCTTGTGTCATGATGTAGAAATCTAAGTATGATATATTTGGGGACATAGAAAAGTCTTGAGGTTGACCAGTCTTCCTCAGCTTTTCCATTGCTGCATACCTTATAAAATATAGCCAGACATTTCTGAATGCTAATTATAAGAAGCTGAGAGGACAATACTGGTGATCCTACAGGGCAAGGAGGGTAAGGGGCAAGGAGGGCCTCAGTAGAGGTTGCCAGGAAGTGTCCACCAAGGCATTCACGAAAGAAGTGAGTGTTTACAAGACGTGCCCAATGCTTCTCAAACACAGCAAGATTACAAATGCTTTTTTTTAAAGCTATATTTCAATTTGGATTATGAGATACATATTTAGAAAGATAGTGAGAATGTTTTCAGAGGATCTACAACTTAAAATGTTCCCCAATATTGGAAAAATGTAAATATTTCACGTTAAATATTATTGATATAAATTTACAACTCTAACACCCTTCTATTTCTTACACTTAAGAAAGCATTTCAAAAAACTCCAAAATCATTATATTTCTATGTTCTTATGTAAAAAGAATCTGCTCCATTCTTCCTAGTAGTCTCTCAACACCATTATGTTAAATTTAGACAAAATGCATTGAGTTATCCGAAGAACATACAGTAGAACAAAACCTACCAAAGTTGGTGAGAGTCAAGTATACCTTTCAAGTTACTCTTAACACCAGACAGTTTTAAAACACATAGAAGTGAAGAATGAATAAAGTATGATCTAGTAGGTATAATAATTTTTGTAAAGTGAAGCCAAGAATGTCTCTTTCTATAATAGCTATTGAATTTACAAACACAATTAAAGAGAGCTACTAGGCTCATGCATCAATTGGACCTGAAGTCTTTACTGAAAATTCCCATTAGTGTCAAAAACAAGAAATAGGAGCAAGTTTTACTAAGACTGTTAGTTTTTCTAATGTAAGGGGAGATAGCAGGGAATTTTCTGTTGAATGCATCTACATGGTAGCTTTAAACAAATTATTATAGACACAGCATATCTATAATGTTCATTATTTGGATGTTCACTTATTCATAAGAATATATCACACCAAAGAAGAAAAAAACAAACCTGCCACATGTCGGCAAAATTTTAAACATAAGTAATATTTATTTTATTTGTTCACTTATTCCCTTTTGGTTTTTATACACAAAAATCCATTTGAAGTTTTATTACACTTTTATTGAATCGGTGGTAAAACCTGAAGAGGAATTTTACATAGAATGGAGTAGGAGCAAAGGAAACAGAAAAATAAATAATCAGAAAGTCATAGAGTCATAATATTTAAAGCTATCAGAGGGAAATAGATAACTGGAAATATAAGAAAGATGAATTGTATAATATTAACATATAATGAGAGGATCACCTTCGATATTTCATGAATATATACTGTAATTTAATGTGAGACCTAAGAGATGCCAAGTAGCTTCCCTGTATTATCTGACTTAAATTTATTTATATCAGCTTAAATTAACAGGGTTTTTGTGTATGTTTTGTCAAAGGAGTTCTTATTTTCTTGTTTAAAAAAAATAGTCCCTTGAGGAAGCTTCAATTTCTCCCTTAAAATAGTCTTGTTATTGAATCATTTAGCATTATTGAACATTTGTAAAATTAAGAAAAATATACCTTCCTGCTTTAAGATTACTTTTCTCTTTTTTTGCAAAATTTATATTGAAAAAGTTTGCTTCTTTGAAAGAGTTTGGCATTTATCAATTAATTCTTCCCTTTTATGTTGTTTACCTTAGAAATTTTTTAAATCTAATGCATACACTTTATATCATTTCATGACTAGATCAGAAATAATACTGAATTTGAAGAATCTCAAGATAAATCTCAATATTTTATAGTAAGGAGCTAAAAAAAAAGGCATGGTTTTTATAGATATATCAAGCCTCTTAAAGACTTGGAAGAAAATATTTATTCTGCTGTCTTTGTCAGAGACAAGTTTGTGATATATCTCCAGCAAATTGTTTTATTTGTGAAGCTGACAAGTTTATGAATTAAGGTGATGATGAACACATAGTACTTATATGTACATTTATATACCTTTGCATAGCTTTCCTCTTTCTTTTAATTTTTTCCAAACTATGTATGTGCCCTTGTACAAAATAAAATTACATACATGCTCAGGACCTATGTCTGAAGTTGTAGTATCAAAAAAGCGTCCACCTACATTCTCCCTCCTACCACATCCAGCCTAATGTGTCTGCTGGTTTTCCAGGACCTCTTAGCCTGGTCTCATCTTCCATCCAAAATGATTCCTTCCTTAACCTCTGTGATGATTAGGCTGGACTTCCTGCTTAGCTTTCACTTTTGCTGGAACCCTTTCTTGCTCTCTAACCATTTCCCCCAACACAGGCTCATATTTAAGGAACCGCTCTAAATAAAGTAGTTTTGACATTATTTGTCATTTTGTCTGTGAATCTTTCCCTAAATGTTTCTAACCATGTCAGTTTGGGATAACCTTCCTTCCAGTGCATATTTTCTGTTTTTGAACACGGCAAGGTGTATTCAAATCAGCCCTATGAGATTGTCAATATCCTCTCATTTTTAACCTACAAAAATCGCAATTTTATATAAAACAAAAGTTATTAAATTTAATTAATATGAATAATATCTGGTCATGATGGCAATTTTTACTAAACTTAAATAATTCTTATATTTGGAGGTAGAAACTAGAAAATATGTTATTTTGAAATTGTACAGTAATCTTTGATGTACTTTGAAATACGCAGGTAACTGGTATCCAAGCTTGGCTTTTTGAATACTTCAGGCCATGTTAGTTGTTTGCGGTATGTGTTGTTGTAGGCCTCTTTAGTCAACGCTCTGAAAAAGTCTTTCTACCCTTTTTAAAAATAGCACTGGAATTTTTCTTTATGTGCAACCTTATTTTAAAAGCTAATGTATACAAAAATGATAGTAGGGATTTCTCATGGAAAAAGGTTAACTAGGAGCTTCATTTCCTCAGTGTTTCCACTGCATCCCAACCCAGGGTCACTTGCACAGGTATCCTATTGTGCAAGATTCCAACTCATTTGACTGCAGTAATAAGGACAAATGTTAGCCTTTGAAGGACACTAGTTAACAGACAGCCGGAAAGCAGGGTAAAAACTCTTTCAGAATATCCATATAAATAATGCACCAGGGCACCAAGTCAGTGCTTGCTGATTCTGTTTGTAGTATGAGGTTGACTAGGGTAGAGGTCCCAATCCTAAAACACACTTGGGATTGTTCCTGTCTGAATAGACCAGTATACAAGATCTGTCAAAAGTTTTGTTAGTTTGGAGCCCAAAGACAAATCACTCCCTAAAGCATACCTGTGGTACTGAATTTTAGTAGTGTTTCTTATGAATCTTTACAGTCACTTTGCAATTACTTTTTAAAGTGAATCTTTTCACCCCTCCCCAACAATTTAAAGAAAGGTAAAGAAAATCAGTATATTCATAATTTTGAGTCCTTAACATCACAAACTATTGAGACGATATTATTCTTAAATTATGCCCACTTCGTGTCGATATTAGCCCCTAGGGATACTGGAATCACAAAGGGGAGATATGGCATTAATTGAACTTTTAGTCCAAGGAAATCCACTAAATTCTGTGAAATTGATAAAACGAATTCTCAGACAATTCTAAATAATTCCATTTTTGCCCAGACTTTACAGAAAATTAGTTTTATGACCAAAATTATCAAGTACTTTGACAAACTTGAAATAATAAATAGAATAGCAATGTAATGATAATTTTTATTTCAAAATTCATGTTTCCATACAACACAAGAACATAGAAGGGTGAGCATTAAATTATATCTTTTCTACCTATTAACCTTGAGATATTACACCAGTCGAAACCAAATTTGTACTCTCAGTGGTGTTCAGAGATTTATTCCTTCCATTATGTATGTACTCAGCAGTGAACTTAGGCTAATGTGCTTTCAATAAAAAGGTGGCAAATGTAAAACATTTTGTATTAGCTAAAGAAAATATGTTTCAATCATTAGAAAAGTAAAATATCCCTTCTTAACATGTATCTCTTTTTCCCCTTTAGCTATATAATCACCTATTTATTTAAGTAATGGTGACCTAGAGTTGGTTATTTCCTGGAAGAAAAATAATAATCACATTATTACCTGCTGGGAAAACCCTATCCAGGAGTCACTAAAACTATTATAAACCGTAAATATACAAACAGAACTAAAATGAAAGAAGAAAAAGTAACCTTTATATATTAATAAATTCCAAGATTTTTTAAGCAGAAAGGGGAGGTGGTAATGATTCTTCTAAGTTGGATAAAATACAGTATTGAATAATCGCCATTTATTACATTAACACCATTTTAGTAATACCATTTAATCTTATTACCTTTCTGTTAATTTATTACTAGAAAAATATGTTAAAAACTTTCTAATTCTGTCTTAGTTGAAGAGAATTATTTGTAATAATTTTTTGTCTTACAAAGCAAGGAAGCATTTTAAAATTGATCATTGAAATTAAATTAACAATATATTTTTCTGAAATAGTAACATTTAATTTTGGGCATGTTATTTTTCATAAGAACCAAAGAAATAGATGTATTTGTGTTAGATGTCCCTATGTGCTATGTGTGAAATATGCAAACCCAATCTATAACCCTAAAGTTGATTTTAGTAAACTGCTTTTAATTCCTAATATAATACATTTTATCTCTAAATTATTTGCCTCTATCTGTGCACCCATAGAAACAAATTATAAAATTGTTAAGAAATTAAATAAATTAATCATTAGGCACCAAAAAAACCTCAAGAAAAATACCACTTCATAAAATCTTCAAAATAATTATAAGAAAAATTTTAAATACTCATAAAAATGTAATGGCAGTGGTTCTTTTTTTCTATTACTCTTTATATACTTAACACTTATTAATAATATTAATTTAGAGGCCCAGTGAGGCTCATGTTTGTAATCTCAGTGCTTTGGAAGGCTGAAGTGGGAGGACTACTTGAAGCTAGGAGTTCAAGACCAGCTTGGGCAATATAATGGCACGCTATCTCTATACAAATATTTAAAAATAATCATATTAGTTTAGAGTGCTTTTCAATTCTAAACATTCAGAGTTTTGAAAAAGCAAGCATATTTTGGTATTTTTTATTAAAATTTTCCTTTTGGATTGAGGAACACCTTTGTGTTTTGAATTGATGTAGAATTTAAAACGGTATCTGTCTACCTTACAGAGTTGTGAGGATTACAGGTGAAGAAAAACCTTGTAATAATGGGAGCTAAGGATTCTCAAAAAGAACACAAAGCGAATTAATTGTAAAGAAAAACTATCCATAAACTGAATTTTATCTACATATCTGGAGATGTAGATAAAATCTGCATATCTATAGATGTGACCATCTTTCTATATGTCTGTCTTCAGATTTTTTTTTCAGACACTGTTTTGGTCTGTCATCCAGGTTGGAGTGCAGTCACAGGATCATGGCTCACTGAGCTCAGGCAGTCCTCCTGCCTGAGCCTCTGGGTAGCAGAGACTACAGACACATGCCACCATGCCCAGGTAATTTCTGTATTTTTTATAGAGATGAGGTCTCACTGTGTTGCCTAGGCTGGTCTCAAACTCTTGGTTTCGAGCCAGTCTTCCCCCTCAGCCTCCCAAAATGCTGGGATTACAGGTGTGAGCCACAGCACCCAGACTTAAATGAAAACTTCTTCTCATCGAAGGCATTGCTAAAAAAATGAAGTTGCAAGACTCACTTGGAGATATATGTTCAGTACGTATATCTGAAAAAGGTCTCACATCCAGAAGACATGCAGAATGCCTATTAAATATATCCAAAGGATTATAAATTGTTCTATCATAGGACAGATGCACATGTATGTTCATTGCAGCACTGTTTACAATAGCAAAGACTTGGAACCAACCCAAATGCCCATTGATGATAGGCTGGACAGGGAAAATGTGGCACATATACACCATGGAATTGTATGCAGCCATAAAAAATGATGAGTTCATGTTCTTTGTAATGACATGGATGAACCTGGAAACCATCATTCTCAACAAACTGACACAAGAACAGAAAATCAGACACTGCTTCTTCTCACTCATAGGTGGGTGTTGAACAATGAGAACACATGGACACAGGGAGAGGAGCATCACACACTGAGGTCTGTTGGGGCTATAGGGGAGAGTCAGTGGGGGTAGGGAGTTGAAGATGGACAACATAGAGAGAAATGCCAGCTATAGGTGACAGAGATGGAGGCAGCAAACCACATTACCATGCAACAATCCTGCATGTTATTCACATGTACCCCAGAACCTAAAATGCAATAAAATATATAAATAAAATATAATCTCAGTAAATTAAATATATATATATATATATATATATATATATATATATATATTTTTTTTTTTAAATAAATTGATATGTGAATGACCACTAGGCCCTCCCACCTTTCAAAAATGTTGCACATTTTTTTCCACAGGAAACTGCAAGGAAATACCAATGTATCTTTATTAGAATAGCTAAAATTAAATTCCTGAAAATACCAAGTTTTTACATTATTTCTTACATTGCTGCTTGCAGTGTAACCCTTTAAAGTTATTTGGGGGAAAAATTAGGAGTTTATTTTAAATTTAAACACAGCGATTCTTAATTCTAGGTACATATGCAAGCAAAGAAAATCACACATTCATAAAAAATTTGTTCTGGAATGTATATAGCAACATTACTACAATAGTTTCAAACTGGAAACCAACCAAATGTCCCTCAGCTTGAAAATGAATAAACGTATTATTCCATATTTATATAACAGAGTTCTACATAGTAAAAAATGGTAGGGGGATAGGCAGACTCGTAATATATGCTACAACATGAGTAAATTCCTAGAAAAGGACATTAAAGAGTTTTCTGGGGGCAACAGAATTACTAATGCTCTTCAAACTGTACACTTAATATCCGTACTCCTTTTGTAAAACACCTTATCTATCAAATACTGAAAGCTGGCATAATAAAAATGAGAATATAGTACAATATATGGATGACAAAAGGTCAAAATTCTATACAAAATATACACCAAAAACCAAAAAGAATTAGGACTCCTTCATCAAGTAGGATAATAATAAATAAGGAAGGTAAGATAATATTTCTGAGAAGATGATGATTAAGGTAGTGGAAAAATTAGAATGAAGACTTTGGTAAGTAAAACAGAGCAAACCTTGCTCTATACTTCTCTGGGTTTCCCGTGGGAAAACATCAGGCCACTTCAGAAAATGTCTGCACTCACCTGACTACGCACTTCAAATGCATCAAATTGTGTAAGTGAAATATGTGCCGTTTTAAAATAACACTTAGACCTTGATAAAACTATTTATAAAAAAATTAGTTCATGGAGGACTTTTTAGTCAAAAAAAACAAGAATTCTCTGCCATCTCTAGTAAAATTCCATGTAGCAGGAAGAACATTCATTCAGGGATTTCTGTGAACTCTCTCTGAGTGATCTGGAACACCCAGCGGTGATAATTGGTAAGTTTTCCATGGAACCGCCATATGTGATGTAATCCAATGCTTTGGCTGAGGCTGTGGAGGATTGCTAACAGCAGTGAGAGGTGAAGTACAGCCATGATAGTACTTGAAGTTTCATACACTCCCAAGCAATTTGAGAGAATGGACCTAATTTCTCCCAGCCAAGGACTTGATGATAGAAGTCAAAGCACAGCCAGTGACCATGCACGGTGTAGTACACCAATACTACCTTTGAATTCCAAGTCCTTATGGACTGGCCTGTCAATTAGTAATTAAGCTCTGTTATCAGTGAGTTGTTAAAATTAATATTTAACCTTGGTTATAATTATATATATGTACAAAGAGAAAACATTTTGTCATATATGGCCACTTCAGTTACTACTCCTAATATGTTAGACTTTTTGAATTTGCTGAACTGAGTCTATGGACTGATACAGGTCAACATATTATCAGAAATGAGACATTTTGTGTCATATTCACATGGAAAGGTTTAGAAAATAAGCTGGAAATATTGTTTGAGCACAGATTGTTAGTGAAAAGAATAGTAGGGGAAGGGAAGGCAATGGAACCAACATTTATTGGGTAGTTACTACATGCTAGAAATTATGAGGCACTTTCCATTTTATTTTCCCCACTACATTCCACAGATAATTTAAAGTTGTTTAGAGGAGAACAAAAAATAAATAAGTGTGAACAGAATAATAAAATAGCAGAGTAACAGCATATACAATTAAAATGGAAAGTCAGTAAGAGTGTTGCAACAGTATGCTGGAAATTGTTCCTACTAAGCGATGCTTCAAATTAAAACAACATGTTCACATGGTGAATGACAATTTCATCATTATCCTTAAGGAGAAAAATCACCAGTTCCCTGTGGAAATCATAGATTTAATCCTTGACCTGAGACATAATATTTTCTTGTATGTCAGCTTAAACAATGTCCTAAACATTAAATAGAGTAGGGAATTATAAGGCCATATATTGAATAATCACTCAGGGGGAACTGAGGGAATATTTTGAACATATAAAGTGAATACAGATACATTGATTCACACAGATAATAATATTCAAGGAGATTCCATATAGCAGAGGTGGCACAGAGTTAAGGTTGCCCATGACAAAATCACCAGGCACTACCATTTGTGCATGCATTCAATGATTTATTTCTTTTGTCTCTATTATTTGTCAAACACTATAAAATGCACTAAGGATAGAATAATAAACACAAAATATAGAATCAGTTTCTTCTTTCACTGAGCTTCGAAACCAGTTGTGCCCAATAGGTAATAACAACCAGTGGATTGGAGTTGATTAGATAGGAGCCACTCTTCTAGAAGAGAAAATTAGAAATAAGTAGGTATAGTGTCAGGATCCCAGCCTCATGAACTTCGGTTTAGTTGGGAATCACAGTTCCTTAAAAGTGCTTAAGTGATAGGAGTGAAACTGAGAGAGAAGCTAAGTGGAATAGACCCCAAAACACTCTGGAGACAGAGCATCTGGCACACATTCAAGGCAGAGGTCTCTTCAATGTATCTTCTTATTTGTATGATGTTTACAGTAGTTATAACCCTGACTTACCTAAGTGAGTCTTGTCCTAGTAATTAATAGAGTTGCTGTCACGCTCAACATGTTTGGGAAAACAATTATATAGTTATACAGTCAATGTAGCTGTATTAGATATTTTAAAAAGAGACCTCAGTCCTGAAAAACACATCTCGCTGTACTACAATATTTTGAAAGTCTGGATTTCAGCACATACCAGATAATACATAAATAAGGAGTTTTTAAACAACAACCATGGTCTCCAGAGACTCTCAATGGTCATTGTTTCAAGCTTGGAATTAGACACTTAAACTCCCAAGGCAGCTTGGAAGCATTCCTGTTATTCTGGAAGAAATACATGCCATGTTTGAATTCTCTAATTTTCATGGTAAACGTTATCTCAGGTATTATGTCTAAATGGTTACTGACTGAGAAGTGCTTGTCAAAGGAACGTGACCACACTTGCATAAGTTCAGCTCTATTCTGGATCTGTAAGGGAGTCCTGTGAGTCTTAGGAGTTAGGGGATTGTACCTTGGGCATCATCTGCTATGAACTGGCTGTGAGGTCAGGGGTCATAAGAAACATCAGGGTACATCACTCATAAGTTCCAACCTTTCTGATTTTAATCATCTGTCTCTCCACTCATCAGTGTATACATCTCATGAAATGAGTCTAACTACATTTTAGAAGTGGCAGCTATTCTTTCTGGGGCAATTTCTTCAAATCCTTGTGTTTCTAAAGAATCTCCACATCCTACCAGAAATGCCATTTGACCTAGCAATCCCATTACTGGGTATATACACAAAGGATTATAAATCATTCTACTATAAAGACATATGCATGCATATGTTTATTGCGGTGCTATTGACAATGGCAAAGACTTGGAACCAACCTAAATGCCCATCAATGATAGACTGGATAAAGAAAATGTGGCACATATACACCATGGAATACTATGCAGCCATAAAAAAGGATGAGTTCATGGGCTTTGCAGGGACACGGATGAAGCTGGAAACCATCATTCTCAGCAAACTAACACAGGAACAACAACAACAACAAAAAACCCAAACATCACATGTTCTCACTGGTAAGTGGAAGTTGAGTAATGAGACACATGAACACAGGGAGGGGAACATCACACACCAGGGCCTGTCGGGGGGTGGGGGGCCAGTGGAGAGATAGCACTAGAAGAAATACTTAATATAGATGACAGGTTGATGGCTGTAACAAACCACCATGGCACGTGTATACCTATATAACAAACCTACATGTTCTACACATGTATCCTGAAACTTCAAGTATAATTTTAAAAAAGAAAAAGAAAAAAAAATCTCCATACCCTAATAATTGTTTCTTCATACCTTTGCCTTTTTGGCTAGTCTTACCACTTCTATTGTCAGAAAACAGCAACTGGGCAAAAACTAAACATGGGAACTAGTATATCTTCATCTAACTGCCAGCCTATATGTCAGGAGGTTCCTTGAAAGATTATCTTAACATACATTATCACAAATTATTGTTTTTGGAAGAATGCTGATGAGTGGGCACCTGTTCCTGAATGTATTCTTGAGGAGATGGAGAATGATGCACACCCCTCTTTGTTGTTTGTAGTTGGAACTGCAACAAATGTTCACTGAATTAAGCAAAAACTCCACAAATCTTTAGTTTCATAGATGCCCCTGTTCATAATACTTCTGACATTTTATCAGTATTAATTTTACATTGGGTCCTGTGATATGCCCCTTATGAGACAGGCATGTCTATCACCCTCACTGTGCAGGTGAGGAATCAGGCTCAGGAGCCAGAGCGGTCCGTGCTTTCTGAGTAGAAAATGTGGACCTTTCTGTGTTGACTCATGACCTCAAAAAGCAAAAGCTTCATAGGGGAACCTAAACTAATATAAATAATTACTACTAATTTCAGTGAAGAATTGAGGCAGATCGTGTCACAGATAAATGATCTCAGATTCAGAGATGATCTTTTTTTCTGTTTTATTATTTTATTATACTTTAAAAAATAATTTATTATACTTTCAGTTCTGGGATACATGTGCAGACTTTCAGGTTTGTTATATAGGGCCTTGCTCTGGATTGCATTTTGGCTTAAATGAGTGCTGTAGATGGTTTCAGCTTCTAGCTAAACTACTAAAACCTCCTTCACATCAACAAGAAGACTGTTTTACTTTTTATTATCATTTATGAGGTTACTAGAGTAGTGCTTTTAATTTTCTTCAAGAACTTTTTCTTTGCATCCACAACTTGGTTATTTGGCCTGAGTGTTCCAGCTTTCTGCCTCTCTCAGCTTTCATCATGCCTCACTAAGTTTAATAATGTCCAGCTTTTGCTTTAAAGTGAAAGACATGTGACTCTTCTTTCTTTTCAACACTTGAAAAGCATTGTGGCATTTTTAATTTGTTTAATTTTAATATGAAAGTTTCTCAGGGAATAGGGAGGCTCAAGGACAGGGAGAGTAATGGCAAAATAGCCAGTCAGTGGAGCAGCCAGAACACACATCACATTTGTCATTTAAGTTTGCCGTCTTATATGAGTGCAGTTGGTAGCATTCCCAAACTATTGCAATAGAAACATCAAAGATCACTGATCCACAGATCAGCACAACATATATAATAATAATAAGAAGGTTTGAAGTATTGCAAGAAATATCAAAACATGACACAGAGACACAAAATGAGTATAAGCTGTTGTAAAAATGGAGCCAAGAGACTTGTAACACAGGGATTCATAGCATTGTTAAAAAATTCACTGTCCGCTAAGTTGCAATAAGCAAAGTGCAATAAAATGAGACATTACTGTATGTAAGCGAAGAACTTGAAAAACAGCATTTTTAACAGGTTCTACCTGTGATTAGGCAAGCTTGAAAATTCCTGCAGATATAGTAAGACTTCTTCATAAAATTCAGTAAAATATTCTTCAACCATTAGAATATTAACAAGCATAAATCAATCCCTCCTAACATAATAAAATATGAAATAATAAAGCTTCACTTATATTCTCAGACATTAAACTAATGCTTTTTTTTTCCTCTAAAATCTATTCCATTCACAATTGCTACAAAAAGAATAAAATACCTAGGAATACCACTAACAAGGGACGTGAAGGACCTCTTCAAGGAGAACTATAAACCACTGCTCAAGAAAATAAGAGACGACACAAACAGATGGAAAAACATTCCATGCTCATGGTCAGGAAGAATCAATATTGTGAAAATGGCCATACTGCCCATAGTCATTTGTAGATTCAATGCTATCCCCATCAAGCTACCATTGACCTTCTTCACAGAACTGGAAAAAACCACCTTGAACTTCATATGGAACCAAAAAAGAGCCCCCATAGAAAAAACAAACAAACAAACAAACAAAAACCAAAGCTGGAGGCATCACACTACCTGACTTCAAACTATGCTACAAGGATACAGTAATCTAAACAGCATGGTACTGGAGTCAAAACAAACATAAAGACCAATGGAACAGAACAGAGTCCTCAGAAGTACCACCACATATCTACAACCATCTGATCTTTGACAAACCTGACAAAAACAAGTAATGGGGAAAGGGTTTCCTCTTTAATAAATCGTGTTGGGAAAATTGGCTAGCCGTATGCAGAAAGTTGAAACTGAACCCCTTCCTTACACCTTATTCAAAAATTAACTCCAGATGGATTAAAGATTTACACATAAGACCCAACACCATAAAAATCCTAGAAGAAAACCTATGCAATACCATTCAGGAAATAGGCATAGGCAAGGACTTCATGACTAAAACACGAAAAGCAATGACAACAAAACCCAAAATAGACAAATGAAATCTAATTAAAGTTAAGAGCTTCTGCACAGCAAAAGAAACTATCATTAGAGTGAACTGGCAACCAACAGAATGGGAAAAAAATTTTGAAACCTACCCATATGATAAAGGGCTTTTATCCAGAATCTACAAAGAACTTAAACACATTTATAAGAAAAAACAAGCAACCCCATATGAACAGCTACTTTTCAAAAGAAGTAAACATGAATAAAAGCCAAAAAACATATGAATAAAAGCTCATCATCACTGGTCATTAGAGAAATGCAAATGAAAACCACATTGAGATACCATCACATGCCAGTTAGAATGGCAATCACTAAAATAATCTAGAGACAACAGATGCTGGAGAGGATGTGGAGAAATAGGAATGCTTTTACACTGTTGGTGGGAGTGTAAATTAGTTCAACCATTGTAGAAGACAGTGTGGCTATGCCTCAAGGATCTAGAAATAGAAATACCATTTGGCCCAGCAATCTCATTATTGAGTATATACCCAAAGGATTATAAATCATTCTACTATAAAAATGCACACATATGTTTACTTCAGCACTGTTTACAATAGCAAAGACTTGGAGCCAACAAAAATGACCATCAGTGATAGACTGTATAAAGAAAATGTGGCACATATACACCATGGAATACTATGTAGTCATAAAAAGGATGAGTTCATGTCCTTTGCAGGGACATGGATGAATCTGGAAGCCATCATTCTCAGCAAACTGGACACAAGAACAGAAAACCAGACACTGCATGTTCTCCCTCATAAGTGAGAATGAGAACATGTGGACACAGGGAGAGGAACATCACACACTGGCCCCTATTGGGGGATACTGTAGAGGAGGGATAGCAGGAGGAGGGGAGACTGGGGAGGGATAACATTAGGGGAAATACCTAATGTAGATGATGGGGGGATGGCTGCAGCAAACCACCATGGCATGTGTATACCTATGTAACACCACATGTTCTCCTCATAAATTGAACAATGAGAACACATGAACATGGGGAGGAGAACATCACACACCAGGGCCTGTTAGGTAGTGGGGGGCTGAGGAGGGATAGCAGGGGGTGGGGGAATTGGGGAGGGATAACATTAGGTGAAAAACCTAATGTGGATGATGGGGGAACTGATGCAGCAAACCACCATGGCATGTGTATACCTATGTGACAATCCTACACTATCTGCACATGTACCCCAGAACTTAAAATATAATTAAAAAAATTAGAATAAAAGCCAATCCCCAAAGGGAAAAAAAGACCACATTTAATATTGTTTGCGTTTGTATATATCTAGCTATAGTAACGCGTAAAACTTCATTGGAATGGCCTATGTGAGTTCAGGATGTCAGCATACAGAACCTTCAGCTTCAGCCTCGAACTTCAACATAACCTTTTCTGGACTGAAGTAACAAGGATATCAAGTAACCAGGATATCAAGTCATACACCATTCTAGAGGTTGGATGTAGGTATGTCACATGTTTGGAATGCAAAAAGTTCTTCATGTGACCTGGATGATTTTTAATGATTTCTTAGGCATGGAAAACTTCATAAATCCCAAAGGCAGGATTTTTACCAAGTCTGTAAACCTCATAATGATGTTCGAGTCTGGAAGGAAGTGCATACCATCGCACATGTAGTCTAATTTTAAGAAAGACAAATTGGAACAGTGTCAAACTACATCACACACTGCTTCTAGATTCATGTCTGGACATATTATATTATTTAATGGCAATAGTTATTTTCAAAAAATGAAAAGAAGCCAGGCGCGGTGGCTCACGCCTGTAATCCGAGCACTTTGGGAGGCCTAGGCGGGTGGATCACAAGGTCAAGAGATCGAGATCATCCTGGCCAACATGGTGAAACCCGGTCTCTACTAAAAAATACAAAAATTAGCTGGGAATGGTGGTGAGTGCCTGTAGTCCCAGCTACTCAGAAGGCTGAGGCAGGAGGATTGCTTGAACCCTGGAGGTGGAGCTTACAGAAAGCCAATATCACATCACTGCACTCCATCCTGGCATATGGAGACAGAGTGAGACTCTGTCCCCTAAAAAAAAAAAAAAAAAAGAAAGAAAGAAATGAAAAGAAATTAGTCCAAGGCTTAATAAAAGGAGGGTGAGATGATTTTGCTCTGTGTCCCCACCCAAATTTCACCTGGAATTGTACTCTCATATTTCCCATGTGTTGTGGGGGAGACCCAATGGGAGATGATTGATTAATGGGGGTGGTCCCCCCCCCAACTGTTCTCATGGTAGTGAGTAAGTCTCACGAGATCTGATGGTTTTATCAGGGGTTTCTGCTTTTGCGTCTTCCTCACTCTCTCTTTGCCTGCTTCCATCCATGTGAGATGGAACTTGTTCCTCCTTGCCTTCTGCCATGATTGTGAGGCTTCCCCAGCCATGTGGAACTGTAAGTTCAATTAAACCTCTTTCTTTTATAAATTACCAAGTCTCAGGTATGTCTTTATCATCAGTGTGAAAACGGATTAATACAGAGGGATTAACTAGCAGTAATACAGATAAATATGTTAAAAATATACTTCGATATTCCCATCTATGCAATATTGACTACTATGTCCCTAAACTCATCTCATTATTCCAGGAGCTAGGAAATTATAGGTTTAGTTATTCGTTCTTTATAAATGATTCCAAAAAAGCTAATAAAATGAAAGAAATAAATTGATGGATAGATAGATGTGTAGTTAATTGGGTAAAGACAGATAAGAAGGTACATGAGATTTATACTTTGTTAAAAAATATTTTCTATCCTTCAAGCATCAGATTATTTTTTAGAAATATATGTTTAATTGAGTATCAATTTTTGAATGAAACAAAATATTTTAATGAAAGTTAATTAAGTCTGTAAATACACATTACAGTTGGTTTAATAAAAAGAGAATGTCTGTTTTCATTGTTTTAGGTCTAGTTAATGGAGGTGCTGCTAACTGAGAGAAAGGACTCTGAAGAGGAATATTGATGAGTTTAGATTTCAAAGGTATTTCCTATTTTTCTCTGTTTGACATTTTTAAGAGAATAAGACCCAGAAATGCATGAGCACATTAAATTTGATATATCAAATAATAGAGAATTAATATTTTTAAATTTTATTTTGGCATCCTCTGTCCTTTTCCTTCTCAATGCTTCGTTTAGAGGGGAAAACAATAAAAGTTAATTCATTCTCATTGATGATAAAGTAACTCAGTTCGGAAAAGTTATTTTTCTTATATTCATTGGAAATGAGATCTTATTTGAGGCTGACTGCATTTACATTTATTGTGCCTGTGGAAGACCTGATTTGAAAGATTAAGAAGTGTTTTATGCATCATGCATTATGAATATGCAGTAGAAACAACATTGCCAGGAGAGAATTTAATTCACCTTGGTGGTGACATGGCAATGAGGGTTGTACAAGTTGACCATGCATTATATGAATCAGAGATAAATATAGTAACAGCAAGATAACAAAAAAGATACAATTCTCCCCTTAGCAAAAACAACAACAAAAACATGTTAATCTCATTTCCTCTATTATAAATTTTTCTCAGGCAGGAACACGTGTTACATTTGTAACTAATTTCTAATTGTTCAAGAAATATTAATTAAATGTCAACTAAACCAATCTTACTAAAATGTATGCTTTTTCTTTTTTGGGGGGCTGAAAGAGATGTACACTTGGGTTATGGTAAGATGTTCTTTTATTTGATTTAGCAGAGTATTTTCTTGAGATTTCAGTGAGTATCACACAAGAGCAATAAAACCATGTATATAGAAAGCATTACGCCTAGGTGCAATTCAGCAACTATGGTACATGTGATATCCCTGAAGGATCGATTTTAAGGTCTTGTTATATTTAAACACCTGTGTAAAATGATCTTGGTTTGCAGTTACAGAGGGCTCATTTACATTTTAATGTGGACAGTACCATTTTGGATGCCATTGGGTCCTGTTTAGAGAAGTTCAAGGACATTTCTCAGGAGTCTTTTGACATATTACAAGTGAGGTTTGTAGTCAGTGTAGCAGCACATAAAATGAAGGCACTGTGGTTTACATCCTAAAATGTAAATGTGAAGAAATCTGTGGATCTTATTACTTTATCATAATATCTACATCTCTGTGTAAAAGGCAGCAGGGTATGAGCCTGAATACAGATTGGTGTGAAGTGCCATTAACTCAATAAGTAAAAAGACGAAGTCTATGTTTTTCAGATAAGGATTATTTTGCTTTTCCTACTCAGGGACTCTTTATGGTTTCTTTCTCAAATTAGCAAAGCAAATAAATAAGCAAACAAAAATAACCCTATAATTGCAGGTATGCACTACCCTATAAATACAGATACGCACTAGAATAATCTCTGTTTTTTTTTTTTTTTTTTTTTTTTTTTTTTTTTTTTTACATAAACTATGGAAAACAAGTTTGGTATGGTGATGAATACTCTCAATTGCATACTTTATAAAATGTGTTGAAATATAATATGCAAGTCAAATATTCTCCTTTTGAAATCTTTCCCCTGGTATGCTTTTACCTTTAAAAGTCAATTCTTAGCTATAGCTCAATAAATACAAATAAAGACGGTTTTATGTTAAAAATGTTAGAAGGAATAAAGTATGCCTAGTAACTTATAAACTATGTCTCCATGATGGCTATAAATATTAGAAACAACATTATTCATAGCAGTAGATATGGTAGATTTATGTATAAATCTACTTGTAACTTAAAAATGTCCTTGAAATCTTTAAGACCATTTGTTTTATTCTGCTGAGATAAGATTCTTGGATTAAAACATTTGGTTTTTGTATCAACATTGCATAGGCAAGCAAACTTCTGCTTGCTCACCACTGTATCGGAAAGTCACATGTTCTTATTTGAATAAGCTGTTCTATCTTCATATATAAACAGTATAATTAGGAAAAAATTATTCAACAACTTATACATTGTGTATCAATTCAAATTTTGAAATATGTCCCTAGTTTGAAATAATATCATCACTTTACAAATATATTTAAATTATTTTTATCCTTATAAAGTACTCTCCTGTTTTAATATTGTTTCTAAATTTTGCATTAAAACAACACACGAAGATTTGCGTTTTTTTTCTATTAATCTATATCCTTTCTTTCTCTCTTTTGTCGCTTTTTGATCTCTCCTCATCCCAGTTAATGTGTAATAGACCTGTAAATCTATATTCTTGTCCTGAAATAGCTGACGACATGCTGTGCCTATTTACTCATTAATTTTATTTTAACTTTATAAACATGATATATGAGATTGAAATTCCTGCATTATAGGAAATTCCTGCGTTATATGACTAAATGAGTTTTAACAGGGAACAGGTTAAAAACGGCATTCTCATGACTCTTCTCAAGTGTTGCAGCAGATTTTGTCCACACTCTCATGTTTTATTTCCACTAACCTTAATAAAAAGTTGAAAAGCCTATTTAACATGATTCAGGAGGACCTCAGATCCTAAAAAAAAAAAAAAAAAAGGACAGAAGGACATAGAAAGAAAGGACATAGATTGACAGAAAAAGTCGCACATCTTTTTGTGTTGTTTTAATGCAAAATTTAGAAACAATCCCACGATTCACCATGGGCTGCTCACTCCCTGCACCTGAAAACATATGCACTGCTCATGAAAACACATTTGGCCCATGTGCAGGGCACACCAGAAGAAACTGAGAGTTAATCTCATGCCCCAGGAAGAAGACTTCAGCCAATAACAGAAGGAAGTTGGTGCGTGGACACTCCAGTTTCCCTTTACTTTGATAAGAATAAATGTAAGGCGAATTCTAACCTGCCTGGCAAAGTTCCTCGGTGGGCACTCTCATGTCAGTAGTTCACATGGTCCAGAACACAGCTCTTATTGGCTCAGCAACCCTGTTCTCCCTCCAGGCCTGTTCACAGTTTCCCCTGGAATCACAATCTGCATAAACCAGGCACCCTGAAATCTTTGTGTGGAAGGAAAGCTCTTGGAGTAAAACAAACCAAGATACAAAACTTCAAGCATCTATCTAGCCAGGCTTTATCTCCTCTGCCTCTTCTTTGACTCCCTTATCTGCAGCCATCATAACCTCTCAGTTTTTCCAGAACAATACACTTTCCCTTATTTTAGTATTTGAATGTGCCACCACACCCCCAGAACACTTTTGCCATGTTCTCTCCCATTTCTCATTATATGGGACAATTTTCAATTATCTGCCATTTCTCAGCATAAAAATTATTTCCAATTAATCCCGTAAAAAATGACAATGCATATTAGTATTTGTTTGCAGAAAACATGTAAGTTAAACACTTACAAATAAAAAATAGCTCAACAAATAATGAAGAAAATATAAAATAAGCAGTGAGCGATGAGGTTTAAGAAACTAATTTTTAAAATATGATGTTTCTAGTGCAAATATAGATGTAAAAATTTGGTTATTATATATTGAAAGTAGGACATGAAATCATATGAACATATAAATATATAAATTTGTCTTAAAATAGCTGACAACATGCTGTGCTTACTTATGCATTTAACTTATCATTTAAAAAATTTATAATGATATATTTCAATTTCTACATTCCTTAGTAACATGTTATTGGAGGACAATTTGATAATATTTATCACAATAGATACATTATAATTAGGCAATTTTATTAAATCATTTTAATACTAGAAAATCTGCATATCTATGCTAACAGGCTTTTAAAAAAAAGTCAATGGTAGCATTGTTTGCAATAAAAGAATGGTCAAAAATGTTAATGCTCATAAATGAGAAAATAGCTAAACAAACTGTGATTTTTCTTAGTATTACATAGTATTTTTAAAAATTCGGACAACCATGCTTACATACTGGCTTGCGAAATCTCCATGTAGTTATATTAGTCCATTTCCATGCTGCTAATAAAAACAACCCAAGACTGTGCAATTTATAAAGAAAAAGAGGTTTAATGGACTCACAGTTCCACAATTGAGGTATCACAATCATTGCAGGAGGCAAAAGACGCATCTTACATGGTGGCAGACGAGAGAATGAGAAACAGCAAAAGGGGAAACCCCTTATAAAACCATATAAAACCATCACATTTCATGAGACTTACTCACTATCAAGAAAATAGTATGGGAAACTGTCCCCATGATTCAATTATTTCCCACCAGGTCCTTCCCATAACACATGGGAATTATAGGAGCTACAGCTCAAGGTGAGATTTGGGTGGGGACATAGCCAACCATATAAGTAGCATACCTTTTATGTTAAATCACATAGTATTTTCTTTTCTCATTGGAAAGTATCTATTTATTAAAAAATATGATAGGATGAAGGCATGAAGAACTGAAAACAGTGTATTGAGATTAAGGGTAGTCAACAACATGGAAATTTAGGTTCATCTATAAGTCTGAGTCATTTACTAAGTGAGAACATTCAAATAATTATTCTGTAATTGGAATTTCATTATATGGAGACCTAAAAATGAACTGAGTGTGCCCCATAACTCATTAGTCTAGTTTCATAATATGCCATATTTCCATCTTCATTTTACTGTTCACATTTTTACATATTTGTTTTATGTCTATTTTTTTTCCCAAGCTAGATTACAGAATTTGTGATGGTTAACCTCCTATCAGCTTGTTCACTGCCTCAACCATATGTACTGTGTCTAATATAAGAAGACATTCATGTGTTGTGTGTGCAAATAAAGAAAAGATAGCTTTACCAGTTAGTAGGTGATTCAGACAATAGCTCTGGACAGTGAAAGCAAAATCTCTGCTTCCACCTCTAATCCAGCATTTTTGAGCCCTCTTTATGGTCAATCACTTAGAAACTCATTGTAAATTTACAATACGTTTAAAAGCCTTTCAGTACATGTTTAGGTTTACTATATATAAGACAGATCTTAAGACAGTATGTGTTTATATTATGTACATTAAAACCTATTATTGACATATTTCTATACGTAAATTAATGCATATATATATGCTTTATTTATTTAAAATACAAATAATTATATATATTATACAGCTCATTTTACCTTGGTTATATAAAAATTCCTAATTTTAATGCCTCAAATTTTTAAAACCAGTTGTTACTTCTTTTCTCACCTCTTTGTATGTGGTTTTAAAATCTCCATAAAAATGTGTATATATATGTGTGTATATATATATATATATATATATATATATACACAAATTATACATATAATATATTTGTGATTTTATGACAAGCATTTTAAGTGCAATTTGGGTATAAATATGCTAATTTAAAATGTATAATACAGTTAGAAAGAAATATACATGTATATGTATATAAATGTGCATATATATATACATACATATATATATATATATACATACATATATATATATATTTCTTCTAAAAGAAAATATAGGCCAGGTGCAGTGGCTCACACCTGTAATCCCAGTACTTTGGAAGGACGAGATGGGTTGATCACCTGAGGTCAGGAGTTTGAGACTAGACTGGTCAACATGTTGAAACCCGGCTCTACTGAAAATGCAAAAATTAGCTGGGCATGGTGGCACATGCCTGTAGTCCTCAGGAGGCTGAGGCAGGAGAATCACCTGAACCTGGGAGGCAGAGGTTGCAGTCAGCTGATATCATACCACTGCACTCCAGGCCAGGCAACAGAATAAGACTCTGTCTCAAATAAAGAAGAAAAGAAAAAGAAAGAAAGAAAATAAATGCAAATTACATACATATTTAGAGACATCGTAACTGAAGTCCGCATCACTTGTTAATGTTCACTGAATGTCCAAGTCTAGGTAATTATGATACATAAGGTAGCATGTCCCTTATATTTTGTTAGTATTTTCAACATTGCAATATGTTCACAATACGTGATAACAAAACAGTTTTCCCATTAGGATATATAGTACAAAAATAAGTATCTATTTTTAAAATAAATATACATTTAGATAACTGATAATTTTTCAGAGAAAAATCTAAATAACATGGTTTGTTAGTATATTTTCCCAATGCAAAACATGAAATATTTTCAATGACACAAGCCTCAAATCTTTACTGTGTATTGTAAAGCCTAGTTGTTTAGAAAACAAAATCTACTGAAACAAAGAGAAATAACACTCTAAAATTAATGGTGGAAATAATAAATGTATTTAGGTAGCAAACATAAGAGTGACTTCAGTGGAAATTCGTATTCTTTGATTAAAAGTTAATTGCATACATTTATGCTGATTGTGGCCATTTAAAATCATTTTGTAATAAATATACTATATTCATTATATTTTCCAATTTATTATTCAAGTCTTGCATATGCTTGCAGAACAAACAATCTTACAATTAACTCCTCCTGGCTACATTTGAAAGCATTATGAATAATAACTCAAAATTGTCATAAAATCAAAGTAATCTTGAATTACTGATAAGTTTTTTCTTTTATTTAGTAACTGCCAATTATGAAAATTCACAATAAGATCTTCTGCTTAATTGCTAATTCTCATGTATGCATATAATTTAGTAATTTATGCAAACTACTTTGCTGTTGTTTGTGAAAAAATTTTATCAGTCACAGTACAAACAATTGAGGTATGGTGCTTGTTCTTTGTTTATTCTTTTCAGGTAGTTCATGACATTTTATATCTGTCTCTTGTGATCATTAATATGCTAATCCATTATTTTAACAAGACTTTTAGATGACTGGCACACTTTCTATAAAACATATTTCTAATAAACAAACAACAATAACATCCAGATTATCATGAATGGTATGCTATGTTGAAGCTGTCAAATTCATCAGCCAGGTTTGTGGAGACATTCTTTGGTCAGTTTTATAAGTCTACAGAATTAAAATGCAACATTAAATTATATGACTTACTTTTTAGAAATAAAAATAATATTTATCATAAAACTCAGAATAATAGTGTTCAGTACTATTTAAAATATGAGGATCAAACTATGCCATTCAGTTACTGTATTTTTGGATAAAAAATGTTTTACAAAATAATAATTGAAAAGGAAATTGTACCTTTGTGTCTCATTTAAAATAATATCCACAATTTTCCTTTTATAATTAGTTTGTGGCTAGTAATTTATGCAGAAAAGAGCAAGTTAAGAATATTCTTTGCTTCCATAAATGAACTCTACTAAGAATATTTATGGCAATTATATTTTTAAATAAACAGCATTTTAAATGCAAAAGTTGTGAGAAATTAATTTTAATATATTGAAGGAAAACATAAGTTTTTAAAAGACTATGTAGAAAAGATGTGAGATGTTCTCTCTAAATATGTGTCAGTTACATCAGTTACTTATCTTAATTACTCTAATTACCTCATGGTCTCTATTAGTCCATTTTTGCATGGCTGATGAAGACATAGCCAAGACTAGGTAATATATAAAGAAAAAGAGGTTTCATGGACTCACAGTTCCACCTGGCTAGGGAGGCCTCACAATCATGGTGGAAGGTGAAAGGCACTTATGAGCTTGCAAAATCAAAAGCAAGTTAGTTACTTCCTAGATACAATAGAGATGCATGTTTTGGATAAATACACCCATTCCAAATGGGAGAAATTGGCCAAAATTAAGCGGCTAACAGCCCCATTCAAGTTCAAACTCCAGCAGGGCAGTCAAATCTTAAAACTCTAAAATGATTTCCTTTGATTACCTGACTCACATCCAGGTAATGCTGATGCAAGAGGTGGATTTCTATGGCGTTGGTGAGCTCTGCCCCTGTGGCTTTGCAGGGTACAGTCTGTCTCCCAGCTGCTTTCACAGGCTGGCATTGAGTGTCTGTGGGTTTTTTTAGGTGCATGGTGCAAGCTGTTAGTGTATCTACCACTCTGGGGTCTGGAGGACAGACCTCTTCTCACAGCTCTGCTAGGCAGTGCCCCAATGGAGACTATATGTGTGAGCTTCAATCCCACATTTCCCTTCTGCCCTGCCCTAGCAGAGGTTCTCAACAAGGCCCTGACCCTGCAGCAAACTTCTGCCTGGACATCCAGGCATTTCCATACTAGGTAGAGGTTTCTCAGCCTCAGTTACAACTTCTGTGAACTTGTACACTCAACACCACATGGAAGCCACCGAAGCTCGGGGCTTGCATCCTCTGAAACTATGTCCCAAGCTGTACTTTGGATTCTTTTAGCCATGGCTAGAGAGGCTGGAATGCAGGTCCTAAAGTCTCCAGGCTGCACAGAGCAGGAGGGCCCTCTGCCTGGTAGATGAAACAGTTTTTTCCTCCTAGGCCTCTGGGCCTGTGATGGGAAGGGCTACCATGAGGACCTATGACATGACCTGGAGACATTTTCTCCATTGTCTTGATGATTAACATTTGGCTTATGCAAATTTCTGTAGCCAGCTTGAATGTGTGCTCAGAAAATAGGTTATTATTTTCTATGACATAATCAGGCTGCAATTTTTTTGAACTTTTATGCTTTGTTTCCCTTTTAAAACTGAATGTTTTTAACAGCATTCAAGTCACCTCTTGAATGCTTTGCTGCTTAGAAATTTCTTCTCCAAGATACTCTAAATCAACTCCCTCAAGCTCAGTTTCACAAATCTCTAGGGCAGGGGCAAAATGCTGCCAGGCTCTTTGCTATAGTCATAGCAAGAGTTATCTTTACTCCAGTTCCCAGCAAGTTCCTCATCTCCATCTGAGACCACCTGAGCCTGGATTTTATTGTCCATATTATTATCAGTATTTAGGCCAACACCATTCAACAAATCTCTAGGAAGGTCCAAACTTTCTCCCATTTTCCTATCTTCTTCTGAGCCCACCAAACTGTTCCAACCTCTGCCTTGTTTCCCAGTTCCAAATTTGCTTCAACATTTTTGGGTGTGTTTAGAGCAGCACTCCACTCTTCCAGTAACAATTTACTGTATTAGTCCATTTTCATGCTGCTGATAAAGTCATACCTGAGACTGGGTAATTTTTAAAGAAAAAGAGGTTTAACGGACTCACAGTTCCAAGTGGCTGGGGAAGCCTCACAATCATGGTGGAAGGCAAAAGGTATGTCTTACATGGTGGCAGGCAAAGAGATAATGGGAACCAAGTGAAAGGGGTTTCCCCTTATAAAAACATCAGATCTTGTGAGACATACTCACTACCACAAGAGCAGTGTGGGGGAAACTGCCCCTATGGTTCAATGATCTCCCACTGGATTCCTCCTACAACATGTGGGGATTATGGGAGCTGTAATTCAAGATGAGATTTGGTTGGGGACACAGCCAAACCATATCACGGTTTAGGTCACTTCTCATTGAAATTCACTGGAAGTTTCCTAACTGGTTATTCTAATCCCATGTTTAACCCCCAATAGTCTATAGTTAACATAATATCTCAGATGCATCTTTCAAATTAAAGTATGATTATGCCAATCATTTATTTAGAACATTTCACATGCTACGCTCTGAAGGTTAATGAAAATGTCCTTTTAATGACTGGCAAAGTTCCTTAAATCTGACCATTGCTTAATTCTTGTACTCTTCCACCAGGTCACCACACTAGACTCCTTGCAAATCCTCAAATACTTAAACTTTTCTATTGTGGTATCTTTGAGATCCCCCCTTTTTCAATCTGAACAGCTCTTCCACCAGGTCCTTCATTTTACCAGGTATTCAAAATTGCATCCCACAGTCCCTACATTTCCATTTTTTCTACATTTTTCATAGTGTTATTTAGCTTGTAACACACTACATAATTTATCTTCATAAAGCTCTAGAGAAAGATATTTGAAAGCAAGGATCTATATTTGTTTACCACTGGTATATTTCAAAAATGTAGATGAATAACCAGCAAACAGTAAGGAATTAATATTTATTTGTTAAAATATTAAATGAGAAGTGAAAGAAAGAAGAAGGAATGGAAGAGAGAAGGAATGAAGAAAACAGGAAAGGAAGAAGAAGAGAAGGGAGGAAAAAAAAATGGAAAGGAAGCAATATGTTCCATGTTGAAAACAGTAACAAAATAATTTGTTATATAAATAGTAGCAAACAGGATTTATTTAAGGCATCTAGTTAAACCTTTCCTATTTGTCCAAGTCGAATTTTCACTATTTTTCATACAAATATTTTGCTGAATAAAATTTTATTGTCACAAAAATTAAAAGGAAAATCTTCCATATAAGGAAAAAGCATGAAAAACCTACAGGAGAAAAAAATCAATGTCAGGTTTGTTGTGAAACCACTAATGAGAATGGTGTAAAGGTTATACTTCACATGAGAGAATTGTGTGAGAAAAGCCTGAGAAGCTACACCAGGCCAGCTTACGGATGATTGAAAGACTTTTGAGCTTTGCACTGCAGGCAGAAACAACTGCCTATCAATAAGGCAAAGTGAATTACTGGAGTACATAGCTATATGGATAAATATAAATAAGTAAAACAATATATGCATATATAGATCAAGACAAAGGGGTGGATAGACTCTCACACTAATGCAAAAGAGAAAATGCTTCAAATAACTCCATTGAAAGAAGTTTATTTTCTTATTTTTTAGATGAAATATCAAAAACACAGTTACTTAACCTGTTTGTTCTTATTTACACACATACACACACACACACACACACACATATTTAATATCAATGTCATAGGTAAATAAGGTATCTTCCCATGATGAAACTCTTAAGGCAATTATAGTCAAATATAAAATGAAAACGAAACAGAGAGGGATAAAAACATGAATAGTAAATGTCTCTGTAAAAACATTAAACAATACTTTA
The DNA here is from genome assembly GCF_048565385.1 of Saimiri boliviensis. Taxonomy (NCBI): domain Eukaryota; kingdom Metazoa; phylum Chordata; class Mammalia; order Primates; family Cebidae; genus Saimiri; species Saimiri boliviensis. The sequence continues at coordinate 13,083,450 of NC_133461.1, read as the reverse complement.
GTATTTGATGTTTTGGTACAACAACTTCCTAGAAATGCTTTTTCACTGTAGTTGTTTTACAAATAAATAGCAACAAACAGAATTTATTCACAGCATCTAATTAAATTTTTGCCATTTGTCCAAGTCTGATTTTCTCTATTTTTCACCTATGACCAGTATTCATACGATTTGCCTGTATCCTAGTTCTCATAATAATTAAGTAAACATTTGCTTTTTCTCTCAAGTTCTTTCATGGGTCTAAGCAAATAACAAGATGAATAAAATACAGAATCATAGTATGTAGAAAAAAGCGCGTTGAATTGTGGGTCAGGTGACTGTGATGTTACTTTCAAATCTAAGTAAGGCCTTTTTCTTTATGTTAGGTTTTTAATTCCTAATTTCTGATTTTGTCATTTTTAGAATCACAGATCCTGTAAACTCTAAGGAATAATCTGGCTATAATATTAGATACTGTATGTGCAAATATAACAAAAATCAATATGTTACTGGAGTAATTTTTTGACAATGATGTTCCATTATTTACAAAAAGGGCTGGAGTTTATGTTTGTAGTTAATGTGTGTTCCACATTAAATACTGGAGTAATATTTATTCACTCATCAGATATTTGTTGAGTGCTTTTTATAATGTAGGCATTTTCATTGGTAATAGAGATAATATTATGAGCCAGATTCACTACTTACTTTCTCTTTGTGTTATTTTAGAGTACAATCTATTGGTGAGGACAAACAGCAAAAAATATAAATGATTGTAATTTCAGATAGTGAGAATGAAAAAAGTTAATGGATAGAAATGAAGATATTTTGACCTGGGCAAAAATATGAACATTGAAACAGAGGGAAACTAGAATTATTTATTGTTTAATGATCAACTATGAAACACTGTATGAGTACTTTACATGCATTTTCTTAGACTTAAAAGCAACTTTATGAAGCAGGCATAGTCACATTTCTTTTAAAGCAATATCTGCCGGTATTAAAAAATCACCCTAAATTTCCAAAGATAATAAGATGTAATGCCCTAATTTGTAGACAGGTTTGTCAGATTGCAAAGCTTATCCTTTTATCTTTGCTAGGGCTCCATGCACACTTACTTTATAACATCCTCATTCGAGAGTAAGTAGTCAGAGATTTCCCTCCGTGACAGGGTCAAATAGAAGGTGCAACACCCATAGATATAGAGCTTTGCCCCTGATGAATTGCTAAGCAGAATTTCAACTGACGCTCCTATGCTGATATTTAAATTTCTGCTACTTGGCTTCTGTGCCTTACCTCATATTCCTGGATTCTGAAACTCTTGCCAACTTGTACTAACCATGTGGTTTGCCTTCTGTACCAAACCTTAGGTGATAATTGTAGAACTAATCTGTGGGTCTTTTTAAAATTCACAGTATCTGCCAGTGTATTAGTCAGGGTTCTCTAGAGTTATAGAATGAATAGTTTATTAATTAATAATATCAAATATACATATATATGAGTTTATTAAGTATTAACTCACATGATTGCAAGATCCTACAGTAGGCCATCTGCAAGCTGAGGAGCTAGGAGAGCCAGTCTGAGTCCTAAAACTGAAGAAGGTGGAGTACGATGTTCTAGGGCAGGAAGCATCCAGCACGGGAGAAAGCAGTGGGGTGGGAAGCCAGTCCAGTCTTTTCACATTTTTCTGTCTGCTTTATATTCCAGCTGACTAGATGGTGCCCTCCCAGATTAAGGGTGGGTCTGCTTTTCCCAGCCCACTAACCCAAATGTTAATCTCCTTTGGCAACACCCTCACAGACACAACCAGGATCAATATTTTGCATCCTTCAGTCCAATCAAATTGACACTCAATATTAACCATCACAGCCAGGCTCCTTCATATATTTAAAACGGTATCATCTTGCTGCTCTTCTTACATTTCCACATCTACCCAACCTTTTTTTTGCAGAGCTAGGACTTTATCATATGCCTCCTGACCCAGTCTTGAGGTAATTATCATTCAAAACTACCATGTAAATATATTTGTAAAATCTATATTCATGTATGCATGTGTGCATTACACTTAGCCAATTGCTTTATTGTTTCTTAAGATAATTTTTCTATGGACCTTACCTTTCTCTGTGGTGCTTTAAAAAAAATCCACTGAGTATTTGATAATGTAGTAAATTACACATTAAATTATATATTACTGTATGATATACTCAAATTGTTTTCTATTCCTATACTATTATCATCTAAGCCTATCTCACTTGACTAAAATATGAATGTCTTGAGAAGAGGGAACAATTCTTCCTTCTAAAAGGACCTAAAATATGCTGACTGAATAGCGCATGGTAAATAATGTTTATTGATGGAGACATCAGAGAAATAAAACTAACAAACAGAAAGTATAAGAAAATATGGGTTTTCTTGGTCATTTTGGCTTCCTAAATACTATATTTCACATGCGTAAGTTGAAGTTTATCATTTCTGATATCTTCCCTGACTGTTGATGAAATATATATTTCACCATGAATATCTTATAACAATGCTTATTTTATTTTGTTTTCCCCCATTTTATGTCATCACTTCTTTTATGTGAAATTTAATAGATGAAATGAAACAAATAAAGCATTGAAATGCAACTCCTAAGGATGGAGTCTTATGCAGAAAATTACCACCTTGTTTGCCCAGAACACAACGGACTGTATTATGCCACTGTGGTATTTGGCTTAGGGAAATGTACTTGACCTTCTAGCCTATTGTTTTTGACAGGAATTATATCCAGTACATCAATTCGAATATCAACATAATAAATTTCTGGGAGCACTAGTTTCTTCTTCCATGGGGAAATTATTTATTTTTTCCACTGTCAGTATTTTTATAAATTCTAAATATTTAGATAACATTTCCAAAAACAATACAAATGTGTCCTTAATGAGCATAACAACTGCTCCCTCTGGAAAACTTAGATATATTAGAAAAAGGGAACAGGTCTGTTTGTCTTTAATGTCAACATACTAATGAATTCATTCAAAACTATTTCAGCACTGGATGCTCATATGCTTTCATTACCACTTTCAGTGCTAAAATTTCCTTGGGGACGTTCAAAAGGGCAAAGGAGTAACTCCTGTGAAGTCTAGCACCAGTAAACTATTTTTAGGGACATTCTCCCTCTAGTTTTATTAAGTTCATGGATTTTTTTTCTTTGTCAAAGGGGACCATGGCAATGCATCTGCCTTTGTTTTCTGTTAATGTTCACTTCTGACATGCCATCTCCAAGATTGTCTAAGCAATCTACTTACTCTATGTATAAAAAGGTATACTCAACACTTCTACTTCCTGCAAATCTTTCATTCGCTTTCATCTCAAACAAATTTCTACTTATTCCTTTAGGACTTGCGTGTGTCTGAATCCTCCCTCCTCACTCTCACCTGTGCAAACAGCTCAAATCGATTCATTCTCCACATTTCAGCCTGCCTGTCATTGCTTGTTTGACATCCAAACTAGGCCTTATCCCATTATAACACTCTGACAACACCAACTACTTTTTATTCATATCACTTTTCCTGAGTATAATTATGTGCTATTTTTTATGTCATGCTTAATATTCATTTCCCTGTCTGGAATATAAGTTTCAGGCAGGCAAGAATTCTTACTCTCTGATTCTTTCTTCACAAGACAACAGCAGCCATACAATGGCAACACAAAAGCTATTAATTGCATGAATAAATAATGAAACCCCTATATCCTATTTATATGTCATCTCTGAATTGGATATGGGAGAAAAAAGTAATTTGTTTTACCTTTAATAGAAAACAAGATAAGCTATTTTGGCATAATTAAGAATTGGAATCTAGCTGTCTTAATGAATAGCCATTTGCAATTAAGCCCAACTGTATGTTTCATATAGAAAAATCTGGTTGGAGAAGCAGTACCAGCCATTAACATATATATGATAAAATTAACCCCTAGCAATGCACAACTAATAGAAAAATGAATTTTTGCTAATAGACTGGAATTTGAAAACTTTTTGTGATAATCTAGTTATGTGGCCACAACTACTCTAAATATACTAGTATCCCCTACAACGTTCCCTTTTATACTCACAAACACAGATACACACACAAAAACCATATATATTCTACAGTATTTTTGAGGTAGGAGCAGTCTGTTCTGTGTTAATGCATCATTCTGGGGAAGATGTACCAAACTCTTTTTACTGGGCATCATGCATAAACTTTTGAAATAATTAGGGATTTTTCTAAATTCTGCATCTGTGTTCTTTATTTATGTTTCTGAGGTTTTCAAATAATTTGGGTTTATGCTAATGATCTGTGATTTAAAATAGGTGTGGGAGATGTTAGTAATACTCTGCCAGAAGAAATGTAATTCTAGGCTACACAAGCAGCCCCAACAGCATTATGAACACTGCCGTCTAAAATATAACAGATGTGTTAACTGGCTATAGCACAGAGTTTGCACAAGAGTGTACATATTACAGAGCGTTCTTACAGTGCACCTTCTATGTGAAAATTAAAGGGGAGGGAAGGTTTGGGGAGGTAAGCAATGTATTATTTGTTCTTTAAGCTTTGACAGTACATTGACCACTGTGCTCTCTTTATTAAGTTTCTAAGTGAAAAGTATAATTAATTTAAGAAATTCACCAACAGTATCTCTAGGAAAATATTTTGGCTTGTGTTGTTCAGTGACTTGTCATACCCACATACTCACATATTAATTACTTGGGGTGGTATCATATCATCAGTGTGACTCTGTTTCTTTGCCTCACTATTTATTTTATTAATTTAATGTTTATATTGTTCACATGCCAAGGTAAATGGTTTTCAAAATGTATAAAAGTGAATTTGAAAATTATTTTTGTTTTTAATCTCTGAGGGTGTAGGAAATAATTTGAGATGACTTCACAACTCCAAGCTATTTCATCTGTGAGAGTAAAGTAATTTCAATTTATAGAACTTGGTTCTCAGCTACCATGTTGAACACTTTGACCCTAGTTTCTTAATGATAGTGTTTAAATTCTGGGGTTGAATTGTAATTTTGATCTAAAATGACTTAGCCAAAGCCTTCACTTACATTTTACTTATATGTTTCAAACTGGATCTTGGAAGAACCAATAAAGAAGTTTTTCTTAGCTTTCAAGTACACGTTTATCTGTGTTTGTACACAAAATATATACAAATATATATAAAACTATAGATGTGAATAAATACATGTGTATGTGTTCAATGATGGTGATGTCAAATAACCACAGATGGTTCACATGTGTAGCTGAGATAGCAGCAACACCTTAACTTTGTGTACCATAGTTCAGGGTACATAAATTTTGCTTCTTGTAGAACATTGTTTAAAACTATAGTACAAAACTACCTTCTGCCTGCATGTATATGGTATATATGGCTCAAGAATAAATTTTATGTTTACACTTGGCTTACATCCCTAATATATATTATTGTATATATGGAAATATTTTGAAATTGGAAAAATTCTAAAATCTAAAATACTTGTTCCAAGCAATTCAGATAAGAGATATTCAAATTGTATTTCCAGTGATGACATTTGAATTCATATGTTGCAGAAATGTACCTTTTTTCCCCCTATGGCTTAATTGTTGCATATGACACATTGTTATCTTTTCATTATATTTTCCCTCTTTTCCTAAATTAATAAGAATTTTGATTACTTAACCTGTAATGACCATTTTAATTGAAACTACATATATGTTCAATTAAACATCTCTCTCCTTATACACATATATGTTCAATTAAATCTCTCTATATATGTGTATATATACATATGGAGAGATGAAACTTTTATATTTTAGTGTATTAATGAAATAGGGATGTTCAAATTATCTTAAGACAACTTCAAAAAAATTTTTAAGAGTATATTTAAAATGTTCTTAAAAAGAAAATGTACTATAATAAAATCTCCTCATTCCTATCACCAAAATTCAACAATTGTTAGCATTCTACTATCTGCATGTCATTTCTGTAATCCCACCCCATACATTTATAACTGTTATGTTTATTGTTTGTTTGTTTTGAAAGAGAGAGGAGGGATAAAATTTGGATACATTAAAATGTAAAAATGTTCACTGGGCAATTTGGGCAAATCAACCTCATGGCTTAGCCATACAACTCTTAGGCTCAAAAATACTACAATCAACCCAGCAATCATCCCAGGAAATTTACTGCTCCTCCCCAATAAATCCATCCTTTTCACTGTGCATAGAGGTACACACTAGTCTGTTGTTAATTTTTACACTAAAAATTAATTCAACATGTATAGGAATTTCATGCAATAATATGTGGGCATGCTTCTTTTTGTATGCAAAGGCAAGATAAAAAGAAAAAAACTTCAAGTGAAAACTATGCAAGTAATAATAATTAAAAGGGAAACATTACAATTTAAAAAATATAATTACATGTATATTTAACATATTTAGAAATTGCCAAATAGTTTTCAAAAATGTTTTGCCATTTTAAATTCCCAACAATGTGTGAGTTCTCAAGCTGCTCCACATTCTGGGAAATATTTGGTCTTTTCAGTCTGGGGTATTCTAATAGAGGTGTGATGGTATTTAGGGAAAATAAAAACTCCATGTTTTTATTGGAGCGTTCTGATAAGTCATAATTAATAAAATTATTGATACATTTAGATTTAAATCGACCATTTTTTCTAGTTGTTTTATGTTTGTCCTATCTACTGTTCATTCCTCTTTTCTATTTTCTATCTGCTTCATTTTAGTTAAAACGTTTATTATTTCTTTCTACTTCATATTAAGTATTCCCACTTAAAAATAATTTTAGTAGTTGTCCTAAACTTTATAATATGCAACTTTATCAGAATGTACTTTCAAATAATATTATAAATAGGCTTCCCGTTGTTCCCTGACATAGTTGGCTTCATTTTGTCATCTATTTTACAAATATATTAGATATCAAAATACAGTATTTTGCCAGTAGTTTTACTTTAGATGATTACTTATCTTTAAGGCATTTACAACATGTTAAGCTCTTTACGTTTAGCTTTATTTATTTTTTACTTTATTTATTTATTATTTTTACCATATTCGGGATCTTCATTTCTTATATACATCCAAGTTCCTGCCCTGTCTTATGTTCCTTCTACTTGGAAACCTGTGTAGTATTTTTGTTGCACACATATGTTTGCAATGCATTATCTACACTTTTATTTGACTAAATAGAAAGTCTTTATTTTTCTTTAACTTTTAAAGATAGTATTCCTGGGTATAGAATTCTAGATAGGTTATGTATGTGTGTGTGTGTGTGTGTGTGTGTATGATATAAATAATCATATTTATATATATATATATATATATATATATATATATATATATATATTTACCTACAGTAAATGTCACACTCTAATCTTCTGACTTGCATTTTCTTATAAGATGCTTTCTGTAATTCTCAACTTTGTTTCTCTGCATACATTTATCTTTTGTTTTATTTTTATCTGTCTTTACTCTTACCATTTTCAAGATTTTGTCTTTATTTTTGACTTTCATTATTTTGACAATGATGTGTGCTGATTTGTGGATATGTGTATGTTGATTGACTTTCTGCTTGATATTTTTTGAACTGTTCGATATACCATTAGTTTTCTTTCATTGATTGAGGGATATTATCAGCTAATATTTCTTCAAATACTTTTTTCTCATATTATAGCTTTTCTTGCCTTCTGGCATTTTACCTATCCATATGTTAGCCAAAATAATAACATCTCATATCACTTGTATTTCTTTTCCTACATTTTTTCCTTTCTTTTCTTAGCTTTTTTAATTCTAGTAATGAACTCATCAGATTTTTTATCTGTGACATCATTTTTTTAAAATTTCAATTAAAAATTGAATCTTTACTAATATTCTTTCTCTTTAATGAAATCCCCCATCTATTTATGCATATTGACTTCCTTTTTCACTACTTTATATGTTCTTTAAAGTTTGTGCCTCATAGAGCAATTATTATCAGAAATATTAATTATTTCTGATCCTGCTTTTGTTAGTTGTTTTGTCTCTTGAAACTCAGATTTAGTTTTTTGCTCTGTTTTGTATTCAACATTTTTTACTGAATGTTTCATTGCTGTAGAATAATAAAAAGAGTAATCATTGTTGAAGCTTGGTACGGGGCACAGGTATTCTCTCAGGCCACTGGAGTGTCATCAAGTTAATATGGTCCAGAATTGTGAATTTTTTTCTTTGTTTTGTTGTTGTTGCTATGGAAACTTTTGAAATGTCACAAATTTCAAATTTCTTTAGTCACAGACTGTGATTAAAGTTGGGGCTGACATGCTGGTGTTTTTCTCAGAGTAGGGCTCCATCCCCAGCTTTCAGTCACACTTGGATGTTGGTGCTTCAGAGAAGTCTCTCTTTACGCATTTGATCTTCACAGTAGTAGATTGTGTTACCCTTACACTTGTCATTGGGTAGTGTGTCAGGAAATTCACTATGTTTTGTGGTCCATTATTCTGTTTTCTCTGTCTCAGTAAAGTTCTGTCCACTAGTGCCTTGGAGGTGTATCTCCTTCAACATTTCCATGCCTCCAACTCCTTGTCAGTCAACTCAGATGGTATTGGGTGGAGATTTCTTATACCTCCTGAAGCTGCGTAGACCACATCAACAGAGATCATATCATATACAGTACATCAATACTGTTAGGTCTGAGTTAGGTTCTTTCTGGTCTATCAGCTGTAGATAATTATCTTTTAAATTTCCTTCATCTCTAGTCTTTGCCTATGCCTTGCAGATGAGGAGCCTTCGTGGCCCTCTCCAACATCTTAAGGTTTGCTCTGCAGAATATCAGTGTGGAAGGAAGAACTGTCAGTCTGCCTTATCATCTTCACAGCTGCTACCCCTCTCTTTTGACTGTTTCTCCTCCTGTATTTTTTGCTATATGGGGATGAAGTATGGGGGTAATTGACAGAGTTTTGTATCTGCAGCAAGTGATAACCTCTTTTGAGCACTGTGTAAGGCAGTGATTTCTTCCCTTTTTCCCAGTGATGTAACTGCTTGACTTTGGAGAAACAGACGCTATTGCTTTTGTCTTGTCTGCAGACTATGATGAGCTTCTTTGCCTTCTCTTGGTGTAAAGAGTGTGCTGTCCTTCCTCCAGAGGATTAAATAATCATGGTGCAAAAGAAGGGAGTCTGGAAGCAGGAAATGTTTCATATCAGTTCCCTAATACCTGTCAGTCACCTTCTACTCATCTGAGTCACTCAGGTTTGCTCTCTTCATTTTTTTTAAACCCTATTCTCAGTTTCTCCTGTGAGCATCAAGTAGGAATGAGATTTTAAATGATTCAGTCCCATAGGACGAAGTGAGAGCAATTGCTAAGTGTCCCCAGAAACTTCAAAGTTATTAGCTACCATTTGGTTTTTAGTTCAATTAAATTTTACTTGCTTAGATTGTGGCCAGAACAGCCACAGATTCTCTTGTATTCTGTCATGAGGGAGAAAATATGTATGTCCTTTCACCGTTTAGAAAAATTTAAACCTTTTGAATTTCAGATTTTTCATTATTGTCTAACTTCAGCTTTCCAATAAAAATAAATGTTTTAAAATTAAAGCCGATCTTATTTTTTTTCCTCTTATTTTTGAGTCAGAGGCAACTTTTTAAAAACTGTTCTCTATTTTAAATGGAGGCGGAAGTACACCCACAATTTGCATATGTTCTTTGTTCATTTTCATTCAACTTGAAATATTTTTAAATTTCCCTTATGATTCCTTTTTGACCCTGGGATTATATAGGGGTGTGTTGCTTTATTTACACATATTTGTGAACTTTCTTTATATTTCAATATTATTAATGTCTAATTAATGCAATTATGGTTGGAGAGTGGATTATTTCAAAATTTCAGCATTAAAACTGGTGTGGGGACTCAAAATGATTATTGTTAGTATTTCAAGTGTACTCAGCACTTAGCAATGTATGTTGTGTAGTTGCTGGCCTGTTAAAGATGTTAATTAAATAAATTTTGTTGATAATGTGCAAATCTATAAATTTATCAATTTTATTTTTCTATATTTAATGATTTGATAATGAACTTAAAATCTTCAACTATGCGATTTATCTTCTTCTTCCTTTAGTCATGTCAATCTTCTAATGTATTTCACAATACTTCTTAGTTCATAAATATCTAGGTATATAAACAATTTTATCTCTTCTTGGTTAAAACTTTGTCTTTCTCAATCTTAAGTGATACTCTTTGTCTTAAAGTCCAATTTTTTCAGATAAAACACCATCACATCAGCTCTCTTAAGTTTTGCAGTATGTATTTTTTCAAATATTTTACTTCAAAGCTGTCTACTTCTGTATATTTAAATATTATTTCTTGTGAAAAGCATAGTTACTGTAGTTAGTGTTACTAATTTTATTTTAGCAATTTCAGAAATACTTGTTTTTAGGTGGATAGTTTTGTTTATTTACATGTAAACAAACACACATACATATATGTAAATTACATATACATGTAATATATCTAGATAGATGTATGGATGTATGTTATAGCTAGAGCTGTAGATTTAAATGTAAATATATTTCCTTCCTGAAATTTCTGATTCCATCTGATATTATTAATTCTGCTTTAAAGAATTAACACTCCTTGCGATATGTATTTACTGGAGGCAATGAATCTTAGTTTTTCTCCGTATTAAAATATGTTTATTTTATATCCATGTTTTCTATTAGTATTGTGTATCTTTTTGAAAATCTTTAGAATCTTTTTACCCATGTCTATGTTTTCAGCATTTCTATCTAGGTCTATTTAAATGTACTTCTTGAAAGATGAAATATTAACAGTGTATTTTTTATTGACAAGATCTACTTACATGTAGTTTGCTATACAATACACTTGATTTAATGTGTTCTAATTACCTTAACTTTATTTATTTCACTCTGTAACTTCCTTTTTGCATTACTGTTTCTGATCAAAGCACATTGATACTTGTTACTTTTGTTTCATTGCTAATTTTATAATTCTACACTGGTTTTCAATTCTGTCAATGGTTACTTTCCCTTTCAAGATGTTTATATGTATCTGTTATATAAAAACAATTTATTTATTATTTCTTCCACAAAGATACTTTGTATACATATGTGTATAATATAATCTCTGTCTTCAATTAGTTGAAGCTTTTAGAATATTAATGACCTTACTGTCCTTCTGAACTCCTCTTCATTTAGAAAAAAAGATACTCTTTCTCTTTTTGAAATTTTCTAGCTGCTAGAAAATTACATTGAGCTAGAACACATATTTTATTAACAAATATCATTAACTAATATCATTAAATAAGCTCTCTCACCATAATTGAATATATACTATTCATTCCAGCAGACTATATCCTTTATATCTTTCATATATATATATATATATATATGTAAATAGAGATGTCTACATGAAAATCCTTTGATTTATTTTTATTTCACATATTTTCAGATATATGTATGTACATACATACCATTCCTCATTTCTCATTAATAGTTCATCTTATTCATATTCAAGTGAGTGACTTTTCCTCTATGATGTATTTATTTACTTTTACTAAACCTACCAACCTTATTTTTATGGACCAAAGAGTATAATCTATTAGGTTAGGACACTGGTAAAAGCCCATGTGACTGGGGGAAGGGGACGAATAAAACAAAACAAACAACTATAACCTTGGGGAGTTGTAGAAATACCTGCTATGCCCAGCATTATATATGGAGCAAAAGTAGAAAAATATAACAAGACTACCAAGTGCCAGGTAAAGTCACAGTGAAATATATCAGGAAGAGCTACAAGGGACACAGTCTTTTTTGGGAGCAGCTCAAAAATAAAATTCAAAGTGCATAAGGCTACCAAAAACAAGTGAGTGGCAATTGTCATAGAGTAACATGCAGCTTCTGAAACACTGAGCGTAGATATAGCAACAACAAACTCCAAATCTAGGTCAGCTCAGGAGCAGAGTAATAAAACCACCCTGTACAGGACATGTTTATGAAACCCCAAGTATACAGATATTTACTTTAGTATCTATTGTGCAATACAACATTATTTTCTTTCAACAACAATTAAATCATGAGGCTTACAATAAGGTAAGAAAAAATGAAGTTTGACAAGATTGTGGGGTGTGCAGGCCCACAGGGCAGGGGTAAGGCTGGCCCTCTGCAGGCCCCATGTGGAGAGGAGGGGCTGAGCCACCATGAGGCCAACCTCAAGGCCTGATCTGGGGGGTGGGTGGTGGTCCTGGTTGGGATGGGAGGGGCTACCTGTAAGGATGGACTGTGGGTGATTCTCTTAGGGGTGATGGTAGTGGTGGTTTTGGACACTATCCCCAACAACATGCACATAAATGAAAAGACAATATTTAAAACACACTTAGATGTGATACAGCTGTTGGAAATACCAGGGATTTAAAATAATTTTGATTAATACATTAGAGGCTCTAATGGAAAAGGTAGAGTATAAGGAAGAATCCATTGCAAATGCTAGAAGTAAAAGTATATAAGTTAGGCAAAGTATTTATTCAACAGACTCATCATTGAATTTGACATAGCCAAGGAAATAATTTATTAATATGGAAAAAAAAGTCAATAAACACCACCCAAATTGAAACACAAAGAGAAGAAATGGCAACAAAAACATTTGCTGTGGAAGAGCAAATGATCTAATGCACGTGTAACTGGAATCCCAACAGTTCTACTGTTGGGAGAGAGAATAGAGTAATCAAATACATGAAGAGTAAGTGAAGGGATAGCACTTGAGGATTTATGCACCTGAGAAGCTGATTTAACATGAAGTTACTCGGTGCCACTCAGAAATTCTTGTTTAATTAGACTAGAGGCAGTTTGAGAGGAGGGGACCGGAAAATAAGACGACATAATGAAGCAAGTAAAAACACAACCCACTAATTGGAGAAAATATTGGAAAATAATATGTCTGATATTTTTCATGGTTTCATGGTTCACACCTCTAATCCCAGTACTTTAGGGGCTGAGGCGGGTAGATGATTCAGCCCAGGAATTCGAAACCAGCCTGGGAAATATGGCAAAATCCCATTTCTATGAAAAACACAAAAAATTAGCCAGGCATGGTGGTGTATGTCTGCAGTCCCAGCTGAGATTGAGATTGAGGCTGCAGTGAGCTGAGATTGCACCACTGTTCTCCAGGCTGGGCAAGAGTGAGAGTCTGTCTCCAAAAAGAGAGAGAGAGAGAGAGAGAGAGAGAGAGAGAGAGAGAGTTTTCTTTGAATAATAAAAAAAGACAAATAACATAATCTTAAAATAGGCAAAATATCTAAATTGATGGTTCTCCAAAGATGGTACACATATGGCCAAAAAAGCACATGAAATGTTGCTGAACATCATGAGCCACCAGGGAAGGGCAAATAAAATCACAATAAATTTTATTCTACAGTCACTAGGATGGCTATAATGAAAATGATAATGAGGAATGTTTGCAAGGCTGTAGAGATCTTGAATCCCCCATATGCTTCTGGCGATAGTGTAAAATGGAGCAGCTACTTTGAAAATATATCTAAAAAAGTTAAACATAGAAGTTCCATATGACCCAGTGTCTCTAATTCTTAATATATAGCTAAGAAAACTAAAAACATATTAACAGAAACTTGTATGTAAATATTAATATCAACATTATTCATAATAGCTAATAGTGGAAACAACTAACAAGTTCATCAATTAACAAATGAATAAGAAATGTTGTATTAGTAAACCATAAAGTTTTATTCAACAATAAAAGGAAAATAAGTAATGATACCTGCTATAACATTCATGATTCTTGAAATATTGTGTTAAGTAGAAGTCAGATACAAATGGCCAAATATTGTACAATTCCATTTACATTAAAGGTCTAGAATGGGCAAATTTATAGGCACAGAATTTAAATTAGTGGTTGTCTAGGGTTGAGAAAGATGTGATCTTAGGGGATGGTGGAGTAATGGCTAAAGTTTACTGGTTTCCCTAAGGGGAAACACAGGTTTTCAAAATAGACTATGGTGATGTTTGCACAACTCTAAAATGTTTTAAAAACTCTTTGTACATTATGCATGAGTGCATTTTAAGGTATAATAATTATATGTCAATAAATGTGCTTAAATATATGTTCATAAATGCTATATTAGTGTGATAAGAATAAAAAGATACAAAAGAGACTTTTTTTTAGAGACTCAATTTTATACCCACAAAATTCACAAAGATATGAAATGCATATAGAATTTCAGACAGGGAGTTGGCTAGAAAAAAGGTGGAAAGAAAACTTTCGCTTGATAACAAGAAAGAGATCCTGTAACATAAAGGCCAAAATCTGAGCCACAAAAAAATTATTATATAATGAAAAACAAACAAAGGCTTGCCACTGTGTTAGAAAATAGTTAATATGATGAGAAAAGGTGTTTTCATTCTAGTTTTTTCTTTAAAACTGGTCCAATGATCTAGTCTCTCTCTCTCTCTCTCTCTCTCTCTCTCTCTCTCTCTCTCCTCTCTCTCTCTCTCTCTCTCTCTCTCCTCTGTCTCTCTCCTCTTTCTCTCTTTGATCTTCCTTATTCTCTTCCTATAGTATTTGGTAACTACATCATTTGGAGGTAACAGTGAAAAAGCAGCCAACTAAAGAATTATGCACTTTAAAGTTGGCAAAATGTATCAACAAAGGAAAACAGAAAAATGTAAAATATATATATGAACAAACCAAATAAACAGAGGAAGAATTCATGGAAACATTTTTTTATGGTGCCAGTGAGATCAGAGACAAAAGTATCTCTAACAAAAAATAACAGAAAAAGAGAGAAAAAATAATGTTGGAAAAGATTGCGAGGTATTCTAGGAAATTCCAAGAAAACAGATGTTAAAAACTTTAAAAACTAATTTGAAAATCTTAGAATAGAATAGAACAAAAATAAAACAAGATGAAAGAAAGCTTTATTAAGAGAAAAAATCATGAATGAAAATGAAATCACAGACATGATGAGCATGCTTACTTTCTAAATATCCAAATATTTTAATTAAAAATTTCTAGATAAATGAATAGATAAGTATAGGAGGTGATGCAGCATAAATATTCTGCTATTACTAAAGTTTTTTAAAAATGGAGAAATAAAATTTATTAAAATTGGAGAAAATATAATGAAATACATAATATTTGAATAGGAAGATATAAAAGAGTTTACAATATTAGATAAATTTAATTAACAATAAGGTAATTCTTTGGAGGCCGAGACATATGGATCACTTGAGGTCATGAGTTTGAGATCAGCCTGGCCAACATGGTGAAACTGTGTCTCTACTAAAATGCAAAAATTAGCCAGGCATGGTAGCAGGCACCTGTAGTCCAAGCTATCAGGAGGCTGAGGAAGGAGAATTGCTTGAACCCAGGAGACAGAGGTTGCAGTGAGCTGATATTACATCATTGCAGTCCAGCCTGGGTGACAAAGTGAGATTCTGTTTCAAAATAATAATAATAATAATAATAATAATAATTAATAATAATAATAGAATTACATATACTCACAAGGTAATTTCTCTTCAAGTGTAAAAATCTCAGCTTCATTCACAAAGTCAAAGAAGTAGAGGCACAGATTTCCTTTTCTCTAGTGACACATTTTTTTTTTTGCTTTATCATAAAAGGAACCCTAAATTTACTAAAGAGTTTGAGAGTAAAAGCTTGCTTTTGCAGACTCCCTTGCCACTTTGGACACCAATGAAATATAATAGGTGTGTATTTAATGTGGCACTTTGAGATAACTAGATTGTGTATGGCCTTTTATTTTTCCTATACTTTCTTCTTTCCAAACATGCATACTTGAAGCTGGCATTGGAATGTCAGCATCCATTTTAGAGAAAGAGGTTACATTGAGGATAAAAGCCACGTGCTAACGATAGTAGAAGACATTTGTTCCAGAATGTCTACCTAACCTGGATTTTGTTGTTGTTGTTGTTGTTTTTGTTTGCACGGGAAAAATTGAGTGTCTATTTAAACCACTTATGGGGGATTTCAATTATATGCCGTCAAATTTTATTCAAAATTGAGTACCAGTTGTAGCCTTGTGTATTGCCAGTAGGCAGTAGCAGGATCCAGATTATAGAATTGACTAATTAGACATGAGAATATATACAATAAGGAAAATAATTCTGTAGGCTGTAAATCTGGTGACCATCATTTTGTACTAAACATTAGGTCACATCATTGTTTCCAGTATTTTGGAATGCAGAGCTATGAATCCTGAGACTGTTATGTTATAGGAAATTTATGAAAATTTCAGTATGTTAGCATGCATTGGCTCCTTCTTTTTGCTTTCAACAAAACCCTATCAGTGAGAAATAAATTGAGACTGGAGCTTTCCAATCTACTAACAGAGATAGAAGGAGAAGCCACTTTGCCAAGAGAGAAGTTCTCTGTCTATGGCTTACGAAATAAGTTGCCAGGGAGTCTGTAATTTGGAACATTTTCAGCAAAATCCAATTGCTTCTATATCTATATTGAATCAGTTATAAGCTGTGGACATGAAACTGCAGATATAGTGGGAAATAATACTGGTGCCTTGCCATACAGACGCAGTGAACTTTCTGGCAAAGATGACAAATGTTTCAGATTACCTCAAGGTGGTGACTGCTGCATTAAAAGAAAGGGGAACTGTTAGAGCTTAAAGTCAAGTTAATACAAGTTTTAAAATTTTGATAGAGTAGGTCTTTAGCTATACTGTTGTCATATACAATGAAACAAAAACAAACAAAAAATGGTAGCATCTGCTCCATTTTTTACTCAATTTATACTTATGCAGGTATAAAACTCCAAAGATTGAAACAATGTCATAAAGTTATTCATGAAGTATATGCAGATGCAGCAGAACTGCAGTGTTTTCTAGTGGTTCCTTTTCTTCTTTAGTGATAAATTTCAGTTTTATTCTGTGTAGCAAGGGATACAGCTAAATGATTTTATTTCTAGTTCTTGCTGGCAGCCACAGGTGATCACTTAAATATAAGTGAAAGATGTCAGATGGGCTTCTGGAAAGACTCTGTTGAAATAAAACTGACTTGGCTGATGGTTACTCTCATTTGCTCTTCTCACACTTCCTCTTCTTCCTGCTATGTTGCCGTCTTAAATGTTAGAATTCCAGCAGGCATCTTGGACTGTGTACATGCTAAAGTTAGCGGCACAAAAGTTTAGATGTTGCTATAATTGCTCTTCATGGCCTGACCCTGTGTGCTCGTCCTGCTTTGCTTTATTTTGTACTAAAATAAGAGAAATATAAACATTAAAATTCAGTTGGTGTATGGTTGCTTTTGCCTGTGCTCTTCCATATACGTTTTTCCTGTATACAATTCTAACATAATAGCTGAAGTTTTATTATCCATTCTGAACTATATACTGAATTAAAATTTCAAAGTCATGCAACAACGTTGGTTATAGTAAAAATACAGAAGCAATTTTGGTTCATGATGGTCACAGAGACAGAATATCAACCCTAAATACCTTTTTTCTTTATTTCTGGGTTAGAGATGTACACCTCTATCTTACTGAAATGATTTACTTTGGTTTTAGGTTATATAATCTAATTTTAATATAAAAATAGAGTAAGAATATACAAAGAGGATTATGTGTATATATATATGTATGTATGTGTATAATTTTTAGTCACAAAAAAGACCACATTTATTCCTGGCATTAAATTCTAAAAGAGATTTCTCATTTGGGCTCTTACATAGGGAAATACAGCTTGACAGTATAACAGAAGATAAAATAATTTTAAAACCAGACTTTCTCATAGCAACACTTGATGCTACAACATAGCATATATTAGCTTCAAGACTTTAGAGAAGTGAAATGTGGTCTGAGAAGTATATATAGACGTTTCTTTTCTTAGTCAAGCAATAGAGCCAATGTTAGTCATAAAATAATCTAGGGATTCCAGCACACACAAGTTTTCTTGAGGAAAATTTTAGTGAAAATATTGATATGTTTACAGATGGACATGTGATAAAATGATTGGTGGCTACTATTTACTCTTATCATAGAATTAGAAATTAAACAATGAACTAAGTGATGGTATAAAGACGAATTATTCTCTTATTTGAATTTTAAATCAACAAGGAATAGAGCTGGGTGCAGTAGCTCACATTTGCAATCCCAGCACTTTGGGAAGCTGAAGTGGTGGAACAGCTGGAGCCAGGAGTTGGAGACCAGCCTGGGTAAGATAGCAAGACCTTGTCTCTACAAAATAATAATAATAATAAAGTAATCTTGAGTGGTGGCATGCCTGTGGTCCTGAGGATGACGTGAGAGGAACCCTTGAGCATGGGATGTCAAAGCTTTTGTTTCTGCAATAGTTTCATTTTGTGCTCTTGTTTGAATTTTAATTTGACTTGTAAAATTATTCTCAACTTAACAAATATAGAGACAAATTTACAAACATTTATGAATATTATATGTTGGTAATGTAGCTTCCTTTAAAAGAAATATGCATAGCAGTTGAATTACATTGTCATACAAGTAAACACTATAGATAGACTAAGGAATGTTGAGAAAAGTGAAAAGAGTATAGGTATGAACACAGAAACAAATAATTATTAAAGAAGAACAGTAAATAGTGAGTGTTTATCAAATTAACTTAAGGAAGTTATGCATGTAGGAAATTATGCAGGTGTAATAATGTTGAACTAGTTATTTATTAGCAAATTATGGAGGCTATTGAAAGTAAATTAGCAGGCCGGGCACAGTAGCCCTCACCTGTAATCCCATCCGTTTGGGAGGCTGAGGCACACAGATCACTGGAGGCCAGGAGTTTTGAGACCAGCATGGGAAACATGATGAAACCCTTTCTCTACTCAAAAAGACAAAAATTAGCTGGGCTTGGTGGTGCATGACTATAATTCCAGCTACTTGGGAGGCTGAGGCAGGAGAATTGCTTGAACCCAGGAGGTGGAGGTTGTAGTGAAAGGAGATCGTGCCATTGCACTCCAGCCTGGGTGACAGAGAGACCATGTCTCAAAAAACCAATAACAGCAACAAAAAAGGAATAGCAGTATAAATTGAAAATAAAAATAATAGCAAGACCCTCAGGGGAGTTTTTAATAGGACATGATGAAATTAGTTCTACGTGTTGTAAAGATCGAATGCAAAACAGTTGTTAAAAGGAAGTCCAAGGCCGTGGCAGCCTGTTTGGAGAATGTCTCAGTGTGGCCCGCTGAGGTCAGACACACTGTCCAGTGTGCACCACGCAGCAGGCCTCAGCTTGCTTTCAGGCCTATTGCTGCCTATGCTTTTCAGCTTTTGGCAAATTATCCTGATTTTACTTCATAATACACCCATTGCTCATCCTGTCTGTTTTTTAACTCTTCTGACCTCTATATTTTCTTGACTTCATCTGATTCATATCTGTATTACTAAACCCAGAGATCTGAGGTTCTTCATTAATTAAACATATATTAAAGATTAAATTACCTCATCAATATATTTCATAAACAGTAATTTTTAATGTCTTAAACTTTAACAACACCTCTACTTTTAAAATGGAAATATATTGGTGGTATTCACAATTATCTATAAAGATTTGCCCTTTTTGAGAATAACGATTTCATCTTCCCTAATGATAAGCCAACATTCAGGTCATTCTAACATTAATTTTGTGATATGAATCTTTTAGACTCAAATAAATTCCATCCTACACAAAATTCAATAAAGTCACATGATTTCTCTCTGGGTGCTAGGTCTCTTAGTAAAGAAAACTTAACTTTGAAACATCTTTCAATTTTCATTATTTTGTGTGACCCTGCAATTATGAATGCAGGGTCACACGAGAAAGAGCAAACAGCCTTTCTAAGTTAGCAAAACTTTAAATGTGAACTTACATAAGTTGTCAGATTGTAGTTTGTTTTATCTTCTTTAAAACATTTTCAAGCTTTGCCAATTTAGAATTTGAGGATTTTAAATATATCAAAAAAAAGTAAGACTCCCCTGGGGGTAAAGCTGTGAGTAGCTAGTCTAATAGGAGATATTTCTTATGTCTTTCAAATACAGTCTAAGTCAACTTTTACTGGCCCTAGTGATTCATATCTGTATTCTTTTAGATATCTAGCTATAGCTTTTAGATTTAGTATCCATTATAAATTAATTTGATCTTCCCTGAATTCAGTCCTTACTATATCATTCCACTGCCTTTTGAAAAAGTCACTGGAAGAAAAATAGTTGAACATGATATAAAACTATATATTATAATCCCAATTTGAATGTTAACTTTCTATTGAGTTTTATTAATTTATGTGATTAGGCTACTTTTTCTATTTTCAGTATATACTGAAAATTCAAAAATTATCAGACTTAGAAAATATAGATTTCATTCTGATAATACTATAACTTTCTGCAAGTTTGTATTTTATGTTCTTCAAAATAATTATTTAAATCTTAAGGTATATATTAGTGTAACTAAAATAATGTTTTATATATAAATATAATTTTTTTTTTTGATGCATTTTTACATTTATTTTCTGATTTTCATTAAACATAATTAGTAATATACTACTATTACTTTGACTTATAGTTCTTTTACAGTAAAGCTGTCTATAGGCAAAAAATGTATATATAAAACTTTATAGGATTTTTCTGCTAGATTATTTGCTTTTTTGTTGTTAAACAACCTTTCATCATTTTCCATATTTTTTTCTTTTTTGATTTTTACTGGATATTTTGGATGATCTCTTTCAGTGCAATGAAATTAAATATAATATTTAAGTTTATGACCTCTCACTTTGAGTCTTCAGCCTGACTTCTACCTCAAACCTGACAACTTGATATAATCATAGAATGTCTAATAGACATTTACAACTTAATCTGATTGAAATCAAGCTCTTGATTTCTTCTCATCAACTGTTTTTTTACAGTGTTCTTTGTCATAGACAAATGGTAAATGGTACCACATCTGTTTACTAGCACTGCAGTATTAAAGTCATCCTCAGTAATATCACTATTATATTCCATATTGATATCTTCAGAAAATATTACTATATTTAATGCACCATTTAAATCTAATCAAAATATTTCTATTATTTTTAATTTTATTTTAAAACAATTTTGGTTGCTACATAGTTGGTGTGGTTACAGAGTATATGAGATATTTTGACACGAGCATACAATGGGTAATAATTACATCAGGGTAAATGAGGTTTCTGTCATTTCCAGCATTTATTCATTCTTCATGTTATCAAAAAATCCCATTATATTCTTCTAGGTATTTAAAATATACAATAAATTATTGTTGGCTTAATCACCCTGTGGTCACATAGTTCTTATCCATTCTGTCTATTTTTGGACCAACTCACTAGCCCTGATTCCTCCAACACCCACTATACTTCACAGCCTCTGGTAACTATCATTCTACTCTCTACGGCCCGGAGTTCAATTGTTTTAATTTTGTTTTGGCTCCCACAAATAAGTGAGAAATGTGAAGCTTGTCTTTCTGTGCCTGGCCTATTTCACTTAACATAATGACCTCTGGTTCCACCCATGTTGTTGCAAATGACAGGATCTCAGTTTGTGTTGTTTTCTGTTTTTGACGGATTAGTATCCCATTGTGTATATGCACCACATTTTCTTTATCCATTTGTCTATTGATGGACTCTTACATTGTTTCCAAATCTTGGCTATTGTGAATAGTGCTGCAAGAAATATGGGAGTGTGGGTATGTCTTTGATATGCTGATTTTCTTTCTAGTACCTGCCTAAGCGTGGCATTGCTGGATCTTATGGCAGTTTTATTTTTAGTTTTTTTTAGGAACCTCCAAACTGTTCTCCATAGCGGTTATACTAACTTATTTTCCCACCAACAGGGTATGAGGGTTCCCTTTTCCCTAGATTCTCACCTGTCTTTTGTTTAAAAGTCATTTTAACTGGCGGTGAGATGATATCTTATTGTATTTTTGATTTGCATTTCTCTAATCATCAGTGTTGTTGAACACTTTTTACATATTGTTTGCAATTTGTACGTCTTCTTTTGAGAAATGTCCGTGGTCAGCTGTTTTGTCCATTATTAGATTTTTTTTTTTTTTTTTTTTTTTCCTTTTGGCTTGTCTGAGCTCCTTATATATGCTGGTTATAAACCTTTTGAAGATAAATAGCTTGCAAATATTTTCTCTCACCCTCATTCTGTAGGTTGTCTGTTCACTTTTTTATAGTTTCTTTTGCTGTGCAGAAGCTTTTTTAACTTGAGGTGAGCCCATTTGTCTATTTTTGCTTTGGTTGTCTGTGTTTGTGTAACATTACTCAAGAAATCTTTGACCATCCCAAAGTCCTGAAGAGTTTCTCCAATTTTTGCTTTTAGTACTTTCATACTTTGAGGTCTTTCATTTAAAATTTTAAGTCATTTTCATTTATCATTGATCTTTGGGAGTTTGATTATTAAGTGTTTCGAGGTAGTCTTATTTGGGTTAAATTAGCTGATGTTCTCTAACTTTCTTGTACTTGAATATTGGTATCTTTCTCTGGGTTTGGAATGGTCTCTGATATTGTCACTTTTAATAAACTTTCTGCCTTGAGATCTGTCTCTACCTCCTCTCTAAGACCAATAACTGTTGGATTTGGCCTTTTGAGGATATTGTCAGGATCCTGTAGGCATGCTTTTTTTGTTTTTTATTATTTTTTTGTCTCTCCTGACTGTGCATTTTCAAATAGCATGTCTTCAAGCTCTTTAATTCATTCTTCTGTTTAATCAATTCTGGTAAGAGATCTGATACCTTTTTCAGTATGTTTATTCATTATTCGGCTCCAGAATTTCTCCTTAGTTTTTAAAAATTATTTCTATCTCTTTGTTAACTTTATCTTATGGGATTCTGAATTCCTTCCCTGTATTACCTTGTATCACACTGAGATTTCTCAAAACAACTATTTTTAATCCTCTGTCTGAAGGGTCATTTATCTCTGTCTCTCCAGGATTGGTCCCTGGTACCTTATTCAGTTCATTTGGTAAGGTAATTTTTTATGTTAAGCACTACTCTTAACTCTCACTGGAACATTCTACCTATTCCTCTTAACCTAGTGTCTTGACTAATTTCTACGCAATGATTTTATTTTCCTGAAACCCTTACCTGATATCCCAATTTGGGTTAGGTTGTCTTTTTCTCTGTTTTCAAAACTTTTTCTTTCCAATATCTTAATTTCATTATCTTTTATTTCTTCGCATCTCCAACTTAACAGGGCATTTTATGAGGATCTAAATTCTATATATTGTTAACATTGGAGCTATTCTGCCAAATTCATTGTCTGTTTTATACTAAGAATGTGAAAATCATTTTAAAATTAATTATTATAATACTATGTAGCTCTGTACAAATATATCCAAGCAACTGTAATGCTTAACTCTATCTGTAAGATAGTATATTTTTCTAGAAAATGGTGGGCTTTCTACATGTCATAAACAATTTTGTTTTAAGTACCTGGTTCTGGCCTGCTATGTAAAATCTTCTCCATGAGTGATTAAATTCATTAATGAATGGACAAAGGCCATTGGTGAGCATGAGACATACCAGTTAAGATTTCAGTAGCTGAGGAAAAAATTTTAACTCCATAAATAAGTAATTGCATCACTTTGAAGGAATTATTTGACTTTTTCATAACTTTGACACTACAATAATGACTATGAAATTAATAAAATAAACTGTTATAATGAGGATAAAATGAGACAATGAATTAAGTGTTTAAGACAGTGCTTGGTAACTAGTTAATATTCATTAATTGTAAAATATTATTAAATAAATGTAATGTTTGTACACAAAAGTAAGTCTAATGGAAGAAGATATCAAGCAACATTTAATAACAGGAAAAATTTTCTTAATCATGCATAGAAAATACCTTTTTATTATTTGGGAATTATCTGCTAAGTTTGTATGATAATTGATTGACCCATCCCTACCCAGTTTCAATATCTCATTAATACCTAAAATAATTTTATCAAGATTAATATATACAGTTTTAAAAATATGTAACTTGCTGTTATTTTCATTCCAAATATGTCAAATAAATAAGACACAAAGCTTTCTTAATAAAATTTGTGAGAGACTGTTTATTGGTTTGTAATAATTTTTTTTTTTTAGGAAGGAAAGCATAATTTAAAATATCAAAAAGTTAAGAAAATCTAAGGCAATTTGAAGAAAATCAACTCAATATTTCAGTTTAATGAGTGAAAAATAATTTTGAATAAGGCCAATTGACAAAGACATATTTTTCCAATTAGTACATGTATTACAGGTAGAAATGATTATTCAGCATAGTTTTGAATGTGGCCTGAAGCAAATATTGAGATCACATTTGAAGAGAGAGAGCAATTTTGGTGTGAAGTTGGAATGCTTACATAATTGAGCTTGATTATAATCATTCCTCTAATCACATTTTAAAACTTTTCCTAATGAATAGATGGGCAAATTAGAAAAATAAAGAATGAAAAAGCAATCTATTTTTAAAATATTTAAAAAATTATTTATAGCCCTCAAATTAATACTTTCTAGTTTATTATTATGACTCCTTTCACCTCTTAATTTAGAACTGAGACATGTATTAATATTATACATTGAGTAATTAATTCATTACTAATAACATTTTGCAGATGCCTTGTCTAACTCTCCCAATTTAAGTGCAATACTCTTGCTTTTAGAAGGGATCATGTTATAGAAGGATAAAGAACATCGAAGCAGAGAGTCTAAGCATTAAATTCCATCTCCTAAACCTTCTAAGGGCAAGATGTTAGGTGAATCTATTATTATTTATGAACTGATTATTGTAAGAGTCTCAATTTCCTTTACGTGAAATTGAGGTATTATTATTATTGTATGTGATAAGATTTGAATGACTAAACACATGTAAAAATTGTAGTACATAGAAATGTTCATTATCTTTGAATTTTTTTCCTCACACACAGCAGTGAAGAATGAATAATCAGTCACACAGAATGAAATTAGATGTGGTAGACCATAGTGTGTGGTCCTAAGATCCATTGATTAGACCTCTGAATGTTAAGGGCAGTGGTCCCCAACCTTTCTGGCACTGGGGACCTGTTTCATGGAAGACAATTTTTCCGTGGAATGGTGGTAGTTTTCGGATGAAACTGTTCCATCTCAGAGCATCAGGCATTAGTTAGATCTCATAAGAAGTATGCAACCTAGATACCTCAAACTAATGCTACCTCTGATCTGACAGGAGATAGAGCTTAGATGGTAATGCTCCCTGGCCTGCCACCCACCTCCTGCTGTGCAGCCCCGTTCCTGACAGGCTACATACTGGTACCAGTCTGTGGCCTCAGGAATGGGGACCCCTGATTTAGAGTGTTGCCTAACAGACTTATATGAACATTAAATTCTGAAAAGCCCTTTAAAAGTTTGAAGCCTGGCTTTTCTCTTTCCTCCATTTTTGTAATTTTAGATGTTTATACCCATTTTTTTTTTTCAGAATATTTAATTTGATTTTTATGTAAATATTGAAAGGTTCAAAGTTTGCCACTTTGCTATGTATTTTCTATTTTTTCTATTTATTGCTTCTTTGTTCCCCCCTTCATGCTTTCTTTTGGGTTGAGTGCTTTTTATCATTTCACATTGTTCCTACAATTGAAATTTGTGTATTATATGATTAAGTAGTTGCTCTATACATTATGCACTTTTAACTTACAACAGTATTTTGCCAATCATTAAACAATTTTACAAATAATATAAGAAACTTACTTTATAACTAAAGATCAAATTTGAAAGTAAAAATGAAAAAGATATATCATGTTCACGCTTTTCATAGTTACTTGGAGTCTTGTCTATTGACTCCAGTATGTGTGTTCTCCATTAAACTGCTTCTGCTCTCCTGTGATTATTGGTCACATATTTCTGCTTATTTTATGTTTCATATATTTAAATTATATTTTGAACATCAGGGGTAAAGGAATAGTAGAGTGTGAAATAACCCTCTTTCTGTAAACTACCCTACAGATCCGAGGCATACTTTTCTCTCATTGAACAGGGTTTGGGCTCTGTTGCAGCTTAAGTTAGATTCAGCATACCACAGGCTTCAAATATTTTGAAGGCAGGACTGGGACTTTACATAAACAAAGGGTCAGAAAATATCTAAAGATATCTTCATGCTTTACTGTGCTGACGGTTTCCAAATAGATTATCCCTCTACTTTGCAACCCAGGTATAACCAAAGGCTGAATAATATTCTCTTGTATTTAGTTATATCTTATGTTTTGATTTAGTCTGACAAACTCTATTAATTATTTAGTCTATTAACATTTATTGTAATTATTGATATTGTTGGTTTTTATAGCTGCCCTTTTCTTTTTTCTTTTCTATATTTTTCACATCTGTTTTCTTGATCTTTGTTCCTTTAGTGCTTTCTTTATAAAGAATATATTTTAGTGTACTGTTTAAATTTATTTGTTGACTTTTTAACCATATAATATTTAGTCATTTATTTAGTGGTTGATTATGGAATTGTGATATACCTTTTCAATTTATGCCAATCTACTTTGGGTTAGTATTGACTTAATTCCAGCAAAATATAACAGCTCTCTCCCATTAAAACTTCGTTTTCACTCATTTCTTTATATTGTTATCATACGTATTCTCTTATCTATAATAAACCTAAAATGCTTTATTGTAATTATTGTATAATGCAATTTCATTTTTTAAATAAATTAGAAGAAAATATAGCATATGTTTCTTAACATTTATATTTACTAAAATAATTATTATTTCTGCCACTCTTTCTTTCTTTTATGGATTTCAGTTACTCTCAGGAACTATTTTATATGCTTTATATAAAATAAGAATTTATTTTTGTCTTTCTGTAGGGTGGTATCATAGCAATGAGTTATTGTTTTTGTTTATCTGTAAATGCCTTATCTCACCTTCATTTTTGATGACCATAGTATTCTTGGTTGATGTCTTTGTTTCTTCTTGTGCTTCCAGGATTTTCAACATGGTATTCCACTGTCTAATTACCTACAATGTTTCTAAAGATGAGAAAGTGGTTAATTGTATGCTTCCACATCTGATAATTCTATCTTTCCCCCTTTCTGTTTTTTAAAATTTGTCTTTGTATTTTGATGTCAGAAGCTCATGATGAGGCTAGGTGTATTTCTTTCTTTCTGCTTTTTTTTTTTTTTTTTTCCCCCTCCTTGGATCTAAATATTAAAGTTTCTCATCAAACCTGAGAAGCATTTGCTTATTTCTTCTTAAATATAGCTACTATTCCTTTTTCTCTTTCCTTCTATCTGACGCTTTAATTACATGTATCTGGGTACTCTTTATATTGTCCTGTAGGTCTCTCATGCTCTGTTCATTTTTCTTCAGTTTTTCTTCTTATTTAAATTAGATAAGTTTTATTGTACTATCTGTAAGTTCACTGTTCTTTCTTCTGCTATTTTAACTCTCTTGTAAAAATACATTTATTTTTAGTATTTTTAAAAAATTATAGTTTTCATAATTTTTAGTTCTGGAATTTTCATGTGATTTTTTTAAAAAATATATTTCTCTATGGATAGTTCCCATTTATTGAAATATTTTATTCAAATATTTTTTACATCTTTAATTATAATGTTATTTAATTCCTTGGGTATGCTAATAACAACTATTTTATAGTTTATTTTTTATTTTAATTTCTTTTTATTTTTTTGCTGCTAAATTCAATATTCCATCCCATTTAGAGTGAGCTTATTATACACTTATTTTTTCACAAAACTGAGCTGCTCTTTTGTACATATTTACATATCCCCTAATTTTTAATAGAATGCATGAATCTTAGAATATGTAGCTAGCAACTCCAGGTTCTAATGTTCCCCCATGTTACCTTTTACTTCATTTATTTTTCATGTTTTGCCTGGATTAAAACTCTGAGATTTGTCCTTCCATGAAATGTAGCTGCTGATTTCTTTGCCTTTTTCTGTTGCTGTTTTTAAAATTTGTTTTATTTTTATGCAAGCTTCCTAGGGATGTCTCTACGTCTATATATCTTAGTAAACAGTCGCTGATTAGAGATGAGTCTCTGCTCAATCAACTCAAGTTTGTAAATCTTCCACCTTCTGTCAATTCATCTGTCAATTGGGTGAGAAGTGCATTCAGAGTACAGCCAGTTCTCCAAGCTGGCTTGGCTTTAACTGTCTGGCCTTGTTTCTCCTCTATGCAGATGCACACTTCACCAATTGGCCAGGCACTTGTAGAGAGCTTATCTAATAAGATTCTCTGATTTTTACAACCTCTCAATATAATTCTGAATTATGTGCTATTTAAGTCAACCAGGACTTCAAACTTGGACTAGAGCTACAAGTGTTTTCTACAATTTTATTATTTTGTTTTTTTATTTTTCCTAACAATTCTGATGAAGAAAATTTTTACCTTTGTTTTAAATTAACTTAGTCACCCATCTCTGTCCAAAAAGTTTCTCGATTCTATGGCTGTCTCCACTTGTAAAACTACCATTTCTGCCTATTTAACTAGAAATTAGGTGGATGGAAGCAGGCCTAAGCAAGAAGGCCAAACATACCTGCAGTACTTAACCAAAGATACAGACATTTTTCATGCATAAATGCTTCTCAACTTGTTTTTGTCTAGAGCACTAAAATTTTTTTGACAATTTTTGTACTAGCTTTGTGGAAGATGATTTGTAGATGTCTTTATATCCTCGAGATTAATTCTCATTATTTTTGCAAATATTCACTTATTTTTATATGCCATATACCAGTATCATAAGAATATATGCTTATGATCATATAGTCTTCTTTCACAAATTACTATTATTATTATTATTTTTTTTTGAGACGGAGTTTCGCTCTTGTTACCCAGGCTGGAGTGCAATGGCGCGATCTCGGCTCACCGCAACCTCCGCCTCTTGGGTTCAAGCAATTCTCCTGCCTCAGCTTTTGTATTTTTAGTAGAGACGGGGTTTCACCATGATGACCAGGATGGTCTCGATCTCTCGACCTCGTGATCCACCCGCCTCGGCCTCCCAAAGTGCTGGGATTACAGGCTTGAGCCACTGCGCCCGGCCACAAATTACTATTTTTAAACAATCTCAGAAATGTAAGATAGGGTGATTTACTTGTAATGAGTAGATTTTACATGACAATGAAAACATCCGGATATCACTACCCCTTGAACCGAGTTAACATTTGTATTTCTAAGACAGAACATATATCAAATACATAAAATAAATTATGATTAACATTTTTATTCTTCCATAGATTTTTCAAGATAATATTAATAAGCATTCTTCATGATGATATTCTGTAAATAAAGAAATACTCAGAGTGATAGAATTAATTTTTCTGGGACCTAAAAATAATTAATTGAGTCATTATGAGTTTCCATCATTTCTTTTCTTTTTTTTCCTTTTTCCTTTTTTAGATGGATTTTTACTCTTTCGCTGAGGCTAGAATGAAGTTGCACGATCTCAGCTCACTGCAACGTCCACCCCGCCCCCCCCCGGGTTCAAGCGATTCTCCTGCCTCAGCCTCCGAAGTAGCTGGTACTATAGGTGCATGCCACCACACCTGGCTGATTCTTGTATTTTTAGTATGGGCAGAGTTTTGCCATGTCGGCCAGGGTGGTCTCAAACTCCTGACCTCCGGTGATCCACCTGCCTTTACCTCTCAAAGTGCCAGGATTACAGGTGTGAGACACTATGCCAGGCCAAGTTTCATGATTTCTAAGTTCCCTTTAATATATGTTCTTCATAGAAATGTTAATAAAATTAGACTTATAAGCAGTACAATAATAAAATATTAGGATATGACAAAATTCTTTCATGATTTAAATTTTTCTTTTACCTTTATAGTTTAATTGATGTTAGCTTTGGTTACTTATTTAAGTAGTTTTTAAAATAAAGAAACATTTGAAATTCGAATCAAAACAAATCAATTTCAGGTTAAAGTTAATATTTGTAACAAAGCACTACACCTTGTGTGTGTGTGTATAGCAATTTATCATTAATACATCTATTTTAATATTTTCAGAATTAGTTTATACTTTCATATTTTGATACAATATTATATACAGGGTTTTTTTTTATAATTAGGTAATTTTAACTAATATATCTGTTCTGTTCATGAATAGTGAAGATATACACTGTTAAACACAGTTCATATAAACCTTATTATGTATTCGCAAGTCTGATTCACACCACATAGACCATGTTAATTCTAGTGTGAATAGAATTACTTAAGTGTCACCTTAAACGCAAGAAAAATTTGTTAACTGTCATCTGAATTGAGTCACCATTCGATTGTATGGAAACTTAAACATTTACGTTGTTCAGTAGAACTGTCTCAGTGGTGGCCTGGCAACTCCTGAAAAACAGATTTCACAGTGACAAAAACATGTTTCTTTATATACCAAGACATCCAAACTGTTTTGTAATAATATCGGTAACAAATAATAAAATATACAACAAAGTACGCTAGAAGTTCCTTTGTGTGTTGAATAATTTGTGAGATTTTTTTTTTTTTCAAATGTTACAATTGAAACTTCCCTGGCATTAGGACTGATAAAGGGTTCTTGGCTTTCTTTGTATAAATTCATACTATGATGATTGGAAAAAGAATGTGTAACGAGAAGAACACTGCTCTTAGCTTTTAATTTTTAAATGAGGTTTACATCTAGAACTTCATTTTACATTTTACATATAGCACTATGATTGCTTAAATTAATAATAACTTCAGAATTCAAACTAATGAAAAATGAATTTGCATTAGTTCTGAATTAAGGATATATCAGTTATCTCAAAAGATCCTTCATTGTTTGTGTTATGTAAATAAAAATACAAGCATTAAAAATATTGTGATTTTATTATACTCAAACTTCCCATTTTAAAGAAGTTGAGAAAATAAAAACTGTTTTAAATCAATTCTCTTACTGATACACTCTTAGATATAAATTAGTACCTACCAATTAGATACAGAGATTTGAAAAGTGGAATTGAGGTGGGGTGGTGATTAGTCTGGGACTGCTGGTCGTTGCAATGGTCTAGCAAGCTCATAAATTTCTTTCAGCAGTTTCTAATGCTCATTCTGCATGAAATTTATGTCCTGGATTTGATGAAAGAGTGGCTATAGAGGCAACCTCTTCATATGGGTCATGAAGCTGAGGATTCTATCTTTAGGTGAACATTCTTCAGCCTATTAGTGTTCAGAGACTGCACTGGCAAAAAATCTGACAGATAGTTCCATGTCGTTGAAGAATCATTGTAAGATACATGGCCTAAAACATATTGTTCTAATATTGTCCAATTTTTATAAACTCCATGCTTCCTATATTACATTTATTTTTGGACAGAGTCACCTAGCATAATTTTTGTTTCCTCTATTGAATTCAGATTGACAGGATCTATGCGTGAGTTTTTGGTTTAACTCTTTATTAATAAAAATACAATTGTAAAAATAAACTATTCTTAGAGTTAGCCACTTAAAGATAATATTGATATAAAAATGTTATAGTTTAGCCGGGCACGGTGGCTCAAGCCTGTAATCCCAGCACTTTGGGAGGCTGAGGCGGGTGGATCACAAGGTCGAGAGATCGAGACCATCCTTGTCAACATGGTGAAACCCCGTCTCTACTAAAAATACAAAAATTAGCTGGGCATGGTGGCACGTGCCTGTAATCCCAGCTACTCAGAAGGCTGAGGCAGGAGAATTGCCTGAACCCAGGAGGCGGAGGTTGCAGTGAGCCAAGATCGCGCCATTGCACTCCAGCCTGGGTAACAAGAGCGAAACTCCGTCTCAAAAAAAAAAAATAAAATAAAATAAAAAATAAGTTATAGTTTCTCTAAGGAAACAGTTTCAATTAAACTTTTATGTAAGAATAAATTTTATTTATTTATTTTTATTTTTATTTTTTATTTAGGAGGCTGAGGTGGGAGGATTGGTTGACCCCAGGAGGTTGAGGCTACAGTGAGCTGTAATTGCACCACTGCACTCCAGCCTGGGCAACACAGCAAGACCCTGTCTCCAAAAAAAGGAAGGTGTGAGGAAGCTTTTTGAGGTTGCTTTTACAAGAGCCCTAATCCCATGCAGGAGAACATCATCCTTGTGACGTAATTGCCCCCCGAAAGACCCTATTTCCAAATACCATCACACTGGTGATTAAGTTTGAGCATGTGAACTTGGGGGGGAACAAACATTCAGCTCATAGCCCCCTATCTTGAAATTCTTTTTTTTTTTTTTTTTTTTTTTTTGAGAAAGAAAAAAAGAATAATAAGAAAAAGAATAAAGAAGAGGAAGAAAGAGAAAGAGGAAGAGGGAGAGAGAATGGGGGTATTGCTTTGTTGCCCGGGCTAGAATGCAGTCTAAATATGGGTATGCCTATAATTGTCCTTAATAATGGAGACATGAAAGAAAATGAGGGAAGAGAATAACAAACAAGGAGCCAACCAACATTTCGTTTAAACTTCTAAGTTGATATGATACAGTACTGATAAGAGTGTATATTTTGTGTATTTAAAGTGGAGAGTTCTATAAATGTTAATTACGATTACTTGTTCCAGATCTGAGTTCAAGTCCTGGATATCGTCGTTAATTT
This sequence comes from Saimiri boliviensis, assembly GCF_048565385.1. Classification (NCBI taxonomy): domain Eukaryota; kingdom Metazoa; phylum Chordata; class Mammalia; order Primates; family Cebidae; genus Saimiri; species Saimiri boliviensis. The sequence continues at coordinate 13,050,924 of NC_133461.1, read as the reverse complement.
TCTGTCTCATTGATCTGTCTAATATTAATGTTGAAGTCTCCCACTATTATTATGTGGGAGTGTAAGTCTCTTTATAAATCTTGTATGTCTGGGTATCCTGTATTGGGTGTGTATATATTTAGGATCTTTAACTCTTCTTGTTGTTGCATTGATTCTTTTATCATTATATAATGTCCTTCTTTGCTTCTTTTGATCTTTGTTGCTTTAACGACTATTTTATCAGAGGCAAAAATTGTAACTTCTGCTTTTTATTTATTTATTTTTGCTCTCTGGTTGGTTGGTAAATCTTTCTCCATCCCTTGTTTGGAGTCTTTGTGTATCCTTGAATGTGAGATGGGTCTGGATGCAGCATACTGATGGGTTTTAGTTTTTTATTCAAATTGCCTGTCTTTGGATTGGGGGATTTAGTCAATTTAAATTTAGAATTAATAATGATACATGTGAGTTTAATACGGCCGTTTAATATTAGCTGGCTATTTTGCCCATTAGTTGATGTAAATTCTTCATTATATTGATGCTCTTTACTTTTTGGTATTCTTTACAAAGGCTGATACTGTTTGTTCCTTTGTATGTGTAGTGGTTCTTTCAGAAGCTCTTGTAAAGCAGGCCTGGTGGTGATGAAATCTCTGAGGGCTTGCTTGTTCACAAAAAAACTTTATTTTTCCTTCACTTATGAAGCTTACTTTGGCTGGATGTGAAATTATTGGTTGAAAGTTCTTTTCTTTAAGGATGTTGAATATTGGTCCCCACTCTCTTCAGGCTTGTAGGGTTTCTGCTGAGAGATCTGCTGTAAGTCTGATAGGCTTCCCTTTGTGGGTAACCTGACCTTTCTCGCTGGCTGCCCTTAGTATTTTCTCCTTCATTTCAACCCTGGTGAATCTGACGATTATGTGCCTTGGAGTTGCTCTTCTTGAGGAATATCTTTGTGGTGTTCTCTGTATTATCTGGAGTTGAATATTATCCTGCCTTACTAGGTTGGGAAAATTTTCCTGAATAATATCCTGAAGCATATTTTCCAGCTTGGATTCATTCTCTTCGTCACATTCAGGTACACCTATCAAGCGTAGATTAGGTCTTTTCACGTAGTCCCATATTTCTTGGAGACTTTGCTCATTCCTTTTTATCCTTTTTTCTCTAATCTTGTCTTCTGTTTTATTTCATTGAGTTGGTCTTCGACCTCTGACATCCTTTCTTTTGCTTGATCAATTCGGCTGTTAAAACTTGTGCATACTTCATGTAGTTCTCATATTGTGTTTTTCAGCTCCATCAATTCACTTATTTTCTGCTCTAAATTGTGTATTCTTGTTAACATTTCGTCAAACCTTTTTTCAAAGTTCTTAGTTTCTTTGGATTGGGTTAGAACAAGTTCTTTTAATTCACAGAAGTTTCTCATTATCCACATTTTGAAGCCTGCCTCTGTAATTGAAACACACTCGTTCTCCATCAGGCCTTGTTCCGTTGCTGATGAGGAACTGTGATCCCCCGCTGAGGGAGAGGCATTCTGATCTTGGGTATTCTCAGCCTTTTTTGGCTGTTTTCTTCCCTTGGTTGTAGATTTATCCATCTGTGGTCTTTAGAATTCCCATCTTTGTAACTGGGTTTCTGAGTGGACGTCCAACTTATTGATTCTCAGCGCTGAAATCTGAGCAAACCACTGCACTGACTAATCAGCGGCGTTAAGATTGATGGTGCTAGGCTGGGCACGGTGGCTCAAGCCTGTAATCCCAGCACTTTGGGAGGCCGAGGCGGGTGGATCACGAGGTCAAGAGATCGAGACTGTCCTGGTCAACATGGTGAAACCCCGTCTCTACTAAAAATACAAAGAATGAGCTGGGCATGGTGGTGCGTGCCTGTAGTCCCAGCTACTAGGGAGGCTGAGGCAGGAGAACTGCTTGAACCCAGGAGGCGGAGGTTGCGGTGAGCCAAGATCCTGCCATTGCACTCCAGCAGCCTGGGTAACAAGAGCGAAACTCCGTCTCCAAAAAAAAAAAAAAAGATTGATGGTGCTTTTCTGACTCTGCACCAAGAACCGACGCTCCGAGGCGCCGGCAAAACCACCTCGCAGGTCACAAGAGTCACGCTGGTGACCCGTGGGGCTCCTCCGCTGGGAATCTCCTGGTGCGTGAGCAACAAGAATTCATGTGAAGGTGTGGCGTCCTCTCCTTCTTTGTGCTTTCACTGGGAGCTACAATCCCAAGCTGCTACTGATCAGCCATCTTCAAGAATAAATTTTAGTATCCATTATTTCCTAGTGAAAATGTTTCATATTACCAAGGTAGGTATTTTTATACAATCACTACCAGGAAGAAGTCTTTACAATTAAAAAACTGCAGATAAACTTTTGAATTGCACTCGCAGTGTCTTGAGAGAAGAATACTATAAAAGACATTTATGTTGACCGTGTACTGATACTACTTATATCATGATGCTGAGGAAAAATTATTTCTTAACTCTAATTCTGAATGCCAAGTCATTTAATACTGATTTATTTGTCACTTCATAATTATACATTATTAATATATAAATAAGTATAGGTTATTGATAATATATTGACTTTGAAAATTATATTTAGTAAAGATATGAACTTTAAAAGAAAAAATATGCAATATTTTATTTTCTTTAGCTTATTATTTTAAAACCTTAAATGTGAAATTTTGTTTTCTAGTGTTATCCTATACTCAGGTTTACACACTTTTAAATGAGTTTAAGTTTTACTGTCTATTCACATAGCAGGCTCCTAGAAATAACTGTTTAAAGACATTTAATTCTTCTCAGTACTCTACTTGACAGGAATACAAAAAGGATATTCGGAATTTTGCTAAAACATAGTATTTTATATTTCTTAATATACACTTTAGTCCCCAGTAGCGTTATTGTTATATTTGGATTACTTCCAGAATTTCCTTCATCTTCCATCTCGAACAATATATTACTAGAATTTTAGGTCTGAATTTCTTTACAAATTACATCACTGCTTGATTTTTGTAGGCCTTTCCAAATTTTATACCAATTAAAAATGTTAGAATATTTCTGTTGGTTTTCTTCTACTTTTTAAAGTCAACATATACCAATAAAATTGGACATCAGAATGTACATATTAAAGAAAGAGCATAAAGCATGGCAGTGTGAAATAGGGGGTATAATTGGTGATTAAAAAATATCCTAGATTTTCTTTTCATGAGTCAGGTGACTATGCCTGGTATCTCTAATATTCTAATGTCAAGTTGCTTTAAAGAATACAACTTCCTGTTAGAAAGTGAACTGGCACATTGTCTTTTCTTACAAATCCTTAATACTAGACAAGTGAATAATATATTTGTCAAAATTCTGGCAGTGTATTTAGGTTAACCGATTATATCTTCCTTTAATTAACATTAAAGGAAGTCAAATAAATAAAATTCTAGTATTTCATGATTATTGGCTTATAATCTAGTATTCCTATTATTATGTGAAGCATAATATTTAACATTTTATAACCCAAACCTATTTTTATTTCATTGGTCATTATGTTAATATAGGTTTGGACAGATGTATGGATGCATATAACAGTCTGTACTACCTAAAATATGATAGCAGAATTTTGATATTTACCAGATTGTATACATAGTTTATCATAGCATCATTCCATAAATACATTATGAATGAACAAACAATAGATATTTGCATCTTCTATATGCAAGATATTGTACTAAATCCTGTGAATTTCATATTAACAAAATAGAGAATCCTTGATGCCACAAATGTTGAAACTCCTAAGAGTAGGAACCATATTAAATTAACAATCTTCAATTTGTAACATTTTTATAAATTGGGAAGTATTAAATAATTTTTAACAATTATGCTTCTGGGAAAGTGGAATAAAGTAGATAAGTATATCCTCCTGCTTAAACAAATAAACCAAAATCCTAAGATTGTTTAATATACTGAACAGGCAGTGATAGAGAATAATTCCTCAGAGATGAGAAACTAGCAAGTTGAGTCTTATTATTACCCAAGCATATAGCCTTGAGAGATTCTAGAGTAGGAGAGGTTATGAAACTGCCAGGGTTGAGGAGAATACGCTTGAAAGATTGAGGATAAAAATTTTCTAGGGTTCACAGAAAAAATACTAGAAAGGAGAGAGCTGTATAAAGAGAAAAATCCCGAGAAATGTGAAGGATCCTCTGCAAGTATTCAGCAGACGACTGGTTGGTGCATTCATGTGGAAAACGCCTCAGATGAGGAAAGAAGTATGCAGTCTCACACAGGGCATGAGATACAACCTGTTCCCACCAACCAGACAAGACTATTTCAGCATTTATAGGGTATTGGATACAGTATTCAGTGGGCATTCCTTCAGCAGTGTGGAGTATTTAGCCTGAACCTGAATGCTGCACTGATCCAACTTAAAGTATCTTGTGAGCAAGATATAAAGTAATCAGACTTGCTCTAATGATTTAGTTGTATCCCAGGAAAGAGCAGAAACTAATAGAGGATTAACAGACATAAAAATATCAGCAACATGCAATTTGTTATGATGTAAAAAATTAACCAAAATTATACCAAAGCATACAGAGATGTTCAGTTAACCAGAATAGGACATTAAAACACTTATCGTAGCAGCATTTCTAATGTTTGAAAAGTAAACGATTGTATGCAATATATAAAATAGAGTCCAAATAAAATTAGGATATTTGACTTTTACAAGTCAAAAGAAAATTACAATATTTGTGATTAATGATACATTATTGAAATTAATGGCAGGATCAATAGTGCAGACAGAAAAGATAAGTGAACTTGTAGGCATTGCAGTGAAAACAAATATAAAGACCAAAAGTAACTTAGAGTATTGTTTAACCGTAGGAAATCTTTAAGAAGTATAATATATATGTAAATAGAGTCCATGAAAGAAGAGGCTAGAAGATGTAGTGACAGAAAAATATTAAAAAATAATAATGGCTAAACATCTTTTAATTCAATGAAAGTTATAACCACAGAGAGTCAAGAAGTTTAACACTTCCTAAGGACAACAAACATGAAGAAAATCAAACAGTGATATCATAACCAAGTTGCCCTTCAAACGAGAAAATCTTTAAAGTAACCAGAGAGGAAAGACATGTCTTTTTACAGAAAAAAAAAAAAAAAAAGATGAGAATGTCTGTAGATTCTTCATTGAAAAGAATGCAAGAGTGGAGAAATATTGTTTAAGATAAAAACAATTACCAAATTAGAATTTTGTATCCAAAAGGAAACAATAATTACATAGCAAAACTCACACATACAAAAAAATTCTGTCAGCTGGGAATTTCATATCCAACAAAAAGTCATTCAAATTTGAAGGAGCAATAAAAAATTATACAATTGAGAGAATCCATCTCCAACAGTCCATATTATAAGAAATGTTGTAGGCAGTCCTTCAGGCAGAACAAAACAGACAGGCTAAAAAGATGAATTTACATAGCATTGGAGAAAGTAACAGGATTGAACAGAAAACATTTCCTTACTACCTAAATACTTGTAAATAATAACTGGCTCTGTAACACAATGATAACCATGTATTGTCAGGTTCATAAGATATGTGTAAGTAAATTATGTGACCATCATGGCATAAAGTATAAGAGGGAAGGTATAAAAGTATTTTTAAATTCTTATGCTATACGTGAAATGTTATAATGTCACTTGAAGGTAGACTATTTATTGGTTGTCCATGTCACCAAGCAATATGTGACATAAACACTGCAAAATATGTGACAAATGCTTGCTTTCCTCATATCATTGGGGATGACTATTAAACAGAACATAGATAATTAGTGTCTAGAAATAAGACCTTGGAACCATCCCCTTAAGTTAATTGAAATTATTTGAACATCTAATATGTTATGAGTGTCCAGAAATAACTGTGGGACTATCCTCTTAAGTTAATTAAAATTATTTGAACATCTAATATGTTACATCACTATAATTAATCAAATTTGGTAAAGCATACATTTCTGTAACAACAGAACTGAAGAATTTAAGATTTGTATCATATTCTTGAGTAGCTCTATAAAGTTTTGGCAGTAGTTGAGATGTATTGGTATCATAGAAAAGTAAACTGACAGTTGAAAATTCTGTTTTCAAGTGCACTGATGGTGTGCCTCAAGCTGTTCTGTAATTGCATGATTTCAGAATTGTTTTTCACTGATGTGACCAAATTTTTCCAAAGTAATGCTTAATAGACAGAAAGCTGAAAACAGTTGCAGCCCTGCACTAAGATATTTTACAAGTAATTGCTAGAATGAGTCACCATTCCCGAGGCATGAGCAACATTGATTTTTTTACTTCCTTTAAGGATTTAACTTTTTGTTCCTGTTAACTTGTCTGAAAACCTTCAATAATGAAATCGTGCTGACTGAGCATTTAATCATGAACCCGTAAGGTAGTGACATATGAGAAAGTTATTTCCTTAGTTTTATCAAAATGTATTTGAAAAATAAAGGGCTGGAGATAAATAACTTGTAATAAACTGTTAAGATGCCAAACTTTGTTGGCATCTTAAACTGTGTCTCGATGCCAACCCTATTTCAGGGTGAAAATGCTTTGTAGTATTATTATTATTATTATTATTATTATTATTATTATTTTTTGAGACGGAGTTTCTCTCTTGTTACCCAGGCTGGAGTGCAATGGCGCGATCTCGGCTCACCGCAACCTCCGCCTCCTGGGCTCAGGCAATTCTCCTGCCTCAGCCTCCTGAGTAGCTGGGATTACAGGCACGTGCCACCACGCCCAGCTAATTTTTTGTATCTTTAGTAGAGACGGGGTTTCACCATGTTGACCAGGATGGTCTCGATCTCTCGACCTCGTGATCCACCCGCCTCAGCCTCCCAAAGTGCTGGGATTACAGGCTTGAGCCACCGCGCCCGGCGTATTATTTTTTTTAATTATAGATAAATAGTATATAGATAGATCAGCGTCAAAATTTAGATCGAGCTATATGTCTTAGCTTTAACCCATTCTTAATGTTTAATTATTTTGTCACTAGTTCCAAATAAATGATAAAACCAGGGTACTCACTTCATATAATCAAAATAAGTTCCTTTCATTGATTGCCTCTTGTTTTATTTCATAAACTTACTTCTTATGGTATAAATATTTTTTATGATAAGAGTGTGTCTAGATATAGATGAGGCATAAGCTAAGTCTGAAAATCATGATAAAAGAGACTGTTTTATTCTAATTAGTATGTTTAAGATTACATTTAACATTTTATGTAAACAACATGATATGTTTTTATTTTGTATTTTACTGAAAGCAATAGTTTATAGTCTATGTATCTATCTGTCTGACTGTCTATCATTAGACAATAAGCAAATGCTAAGGCATTTATCTTTTGGGGGGTCCTTGGTACTGTCTTTCCGAAGAAGGCTCTTCATTATGTCAACAAACTGTACCACACAGGCCTATATTCCAGGCATTAAGTTAACTACTAGGAATACTGACAATAAATTTGGAGTCCTTCATCTGGAGAAATTTGCAGAAAGTGTTTTGTGGTGATTAAAAACTAACAATTTTCTTCAGCAATTCTTTTCTAATTCAAGTATGGGCCAATGTTGGTAGCTATATGGAAGAAATAATTGTATAAATAGTACTTACATAATCTCATCATTGTAGTTCTATGGAAGAAATACTGGTATGAATAGAACTTATATAGTCTCATAATTATAATTAAGTGTGCAGAGATTTACTTGTAATAATACACACTTTCTCTTGATTTAGTATTTATGAGTGACTTTACTATTTCCTAGCTCTATGACCTTGTTTATTTCACTTAAACTTTCTGGTTTCAGTTTCCTTTCCTGAGAAATAAGGATAATAATAACTCATTACAGAACAGTTATGAAAATAAAATATAATTTATGCAAATCAGGTTTAGAATAATGCTTGATGCATAAATCACTAAATGCCAGATACTATTTTTATTATCATTAAATATTAAGTAAACTATCACTTTTTAATTTTTTTAAAATCAAATGTATAGAAAAATAATAACTGTTGAACATTAAAATTGCATTTATATTTCTAAAACAAAAAATAAGCACTGTAAATACTCAAACGGCTCTTTTATAGGTTTGCTCCCATACAAAACGATTCTCTACTCCTCTATCAAAACATCCTTCTGAAATTATATAACACTACATATTGTAAAATTTACTTGTTAATTATTTAATAATTTTATTGTCATCATACCTTTTCTTCTATATTGTTTCTTTTTTTTTTGCCAATTCCACTTTCCCAACTGCATTTTAAGATATTTGAAAGCAAGTAGTCTGTCTTATCCTTTCCTATCGTCCTAATATAAATATGTCATTAACTACTTAAACTTTTCTCAACTTTATTTTTAATCATTTTAAACTGTAAATATTGCATGAAAGAGCTGACATACTATAATGAAAACACAAGAATATCGTGGAAGATATTAACCCTTGTATTATACTTGAAAAACATTTAAAAATAATGCCAGTTCAAAGAATGGTTTATCTCATTTTGTTTTCACAGTGGCTTATGAGAGAGTTACTATTTCTCTATTTTATTTATGAAGAGCTTGAGACTCAGAGAAGTGAAGTGATTTGCTTAGCATTGCATAGCTAGACAGGGTAAGAGTGCAGGACCAAAAGAAAAAAAAGTTTATCTAACTTTAAAGCTTAAAATATCCATTAAAAAAATCTCCAGTGCTATGTAACTGATTTTATTGGCTTACATGTCTCCATTCTTTTAAGCCTTTCATTTTTTATTTCAATAAATATTCTGGGATATACATACCGATACTCATATTCAAATATTATAGAAAGTAGCAATGAAATATTTATGCTGTGTCTCTGTTATAAAGAAACAGCCCTTTGCTCTAGCTGGAGAGCGATGTCTATGTTAAATATCTTTATAATTTTATGAAGAAGACACTGACAGATACAAAGAAGCAGGCAAGCTTGTTTCTGAAATTCCACTAGGAAACGCTTTCAACAATCGGAGAACATTCAGGTTTATAATTTCGTTTTTTTCCATACATCTCCATTACATTCTATTTCTGATCAAAGGGCCATATCTCCATCACATGGTTTAAAATTAACTGTGTGAAACAAAACTCAAGTATTAAAAGTTAAATGTAAAATAAAAAAATAAGACGTACATGGAAGAATAATTTGAAGAATAAACTTCACCTTCATATATAGAATATTGTTATTTTCTGCCAGATGAGCTGGTGTTAAAACATTTGCCACTTAGCAGAAAGTGTTGCTAAGGAAATAATGAAGATGTCAACTCAATATTTTCCTTAGATGTTCTCTCTGACTGTTCTCTAAATCTGACATGTTTTGGAGGTCTGTGTCTTCAGCTACATGATGCACTTAGATATTATTTTGCATATTTCCAATACAGCACTTAGAACATATCAAATTATGTATTATATACTATGAAATTTCCTTCTTAAATTCGTGAACAATGAAGACTCCAAGATTAAAGAAAGCTGCTACTCCTATATTCTGTATTCTATCTTACCCTTCTGCCATCGCCCCTCAGACAAAGCTGTTTTATTTTCCCTGACTACAACACATTCCTTCATTCTTCTATGCTTTTATAAATAGCTTTTCCTTAAAATTTAAACGTCCTCTTTTCTCACTTTCCTTTTCTTTCTAGCAAGATATTTATTCCTCAAGTTTAATTTTATATACTATAGTAGTCATGACTTCATAAACACTCATAGGGTTATACCTCTGCCATAACTTTTGACTTATTTTGATGTGAATATTTATTATGTTTTTGCCAAATGGCAAAACCACAATTACTTTTGCATTAACTTAATAGCTATGCGTTTTGTTTCCTATTTTTGCCTTTTCCTTTGCCTAGCATCCTGTTTTCCTACTATGTCCCTGTTGCTTTTCCATCCTGACTGATTGTCTTGGGCCTATCACCATCAATATCCCATCTTCTTCCCCTTGGCTGAGTCATGCAGGGTATGGACCCTCAGTAGAAAATCATACTTTGTGCATCCTGCAGTGATTGGACTCGGGAATATGCTGGCAAGAGAACAGATCAGAAACTTCTCTGTTATTGATATATGACTGCTGGGAAAGAATTCGCTGAACTAGAAGTAATGTCATTTTGGGGCTGTTTTCTTGCCTTCTGGCTTGGGAGAATCTACAGGAAAATAAAGCCAAGTGATGTGAAGGGGAGGCTTCCTGCCATTGTTACACTGCCAGATCCAGTGTAATAATCTGGAATCCAAATCCATCTCTGGACTTTACAGTTTGTAAAATATCCCGTTTCCTTTTTGACCAGGTTAACTAGAGTTGAATTTCATTTTTTTTTTTTTTTTTACAACCAGATGTGTTCTGATGAATATAAATTATTAACAGGAGGGCATTTAAATATATAGTTAGGGAACAAAAAGTAGCAAAAACCATTCTAGCCCTGACATGCAAGTTTTCAAATGATTAGAAATGAAAAGTTTGAAAGCTTGTACCTTACTTTGTTTTCTAGCTAACACATCCAGTTGTGTGCTTTAGGTTGTTTAATAGAGAAAAGTGAAGGTGTATTTGTGTTTCTTTACACAGTATTCAACAGGTTCGGGATGAAGGGGACATTCTTTGGTTCATGTTGGCTCTTCTAATGATTTTGCATATCTTTCTTTAGAGACTTCCTTTAAACTACTTCCAGGTATCCTAGGTTGGGCTGAAGATCAGACTATCAAATACCCTGTGGGATATACAATAGTTGTGATGTTTGCTTCAGATAGAAATATTTTGCCATGCATTTCTGGATAATGAAGATCCACATGAAACCCAAGGCATAGGTGTATGGAGAATGATACATTTCACCATTTCACACAGAGCTCTTGCACCTGACAGTGGAAGTAGTAACTGAGCACAGTGAAATTCTTGGTTTGTTGTTTTTTTTCTTATTTTGCAGATGTTAGGAGGATTTGTGATTTTAATATTTCCATGATGTTAAGACAAATTAATGTAGTTATGTTGAAGCTTTATGTACGGGAACATGAGTTTATTTAAATTTGCTTTTTATGGTAGCAAATACAATGGAAAATCATTATTTTCCTAGTACCTCTTTTATATCCAGTAGAGAACAGCTGGCCCCCATCAATATGGCTATTAGGAGATTAGGAGCTGCTCTTGCCTATTTTTATCTGATTACTGCTGAGTCTCAAATGCCTGTTGGCCCTGAATGGGGTCAGTACGTGGCATGAGCCTGGCTAGTTATCCTATAACATGTCTCTGAATCTTTGGTCTTGGCTATATGTTTATAACAAATGATTGAAGCAAGGACACTAGTAAAGAAATTGTGTCTTTTTGAGGGGTGGGAGGACGTGGAAGAAGGTAAGGGAAGGAGCTGTTAGGATTGAAGAGGGTTTAGCTAGTGAGATTGTGGCTGCTCTTCGTCCCGCAGCTTGGAGAAACCATGGCTATAAAATGACTCCAGGTTGTGAAAGACACAGAAACCAGAGATGAAAAGACAATTAATGATGGTATGTCTTTTATTCCTGTTTAAAACAAACACCCTCCAGCTGTATTTTAATATACATTCATACTTGAATATTTTGATTATTTTAAATAAATAAATTTGGAATTCAATTAGACTAAAAATCTTCAACTAAAAATCATCTATAGGCTTAGAGATGAAAATATGTGTTGCTAATAATTATATCCCCAGTGATAGCATTATGTCTGACATTAATCAATGTATGGTAAACTAGTGAACCCATGTAAATGCATAAGCTATTATTGAACATGCTTAAGTAGAATCACAAAATCAATAAAATTATCGTTTAGATGAAATTTGCATTTCTTACCTTTCTAAAAATAACACCGCTATTTTGCATATTTACAATCTTATGTGTCTGATAAGTTTTAGTTTCAAATTATATGTGTCAAAAGATATAAGGCGAATATATTTTTTTCTCTTATAATTACAAAATCCATTTTATAAAATTATAAGTAAGTACAGTGCAAAAAAGTAAAATGGAGGGATAGAGTAAAAGGAATATTAAAGGTCAAAATGTGGTTTCTTGACTTTATCTGGGAGAACACTATCAATCATTGTTACAGTTTACAAGCATTACCAACTTTTTAGAATTATCAGAAATAGGACAAGAGAAACTATAGCTCCTTTTTAACAGTAAATTTTTAAAGACTTGTACTTTAGTGGTTTATATGATTTAATTTTGCTTTCATTGAAAATAATTTTAACCTATACATTGAAAATAATAACCCTCATCACTCAAATTAATTTAGAAAAGTTTATTGATGATACAGGTCACTAACATTTTTAGAAAACATAATTATATGAGTAATTGAAAAGTGTTATATTTTGAAAGATGAAATTTCAATATGCAACTACATAGCATGATGATTCGAGGTTCTAATATGTCTTAGTTATAAGGTAAATATATTTCATGAAAGTACATATGGAATGTCACTTTAATGTAACCTATTTTCATTCATTTAAAGCTTATTTTATGCTAACTCATTTTACCACATTTGCATTTAAATGTATTATATATTTCTAGGAGAACAAGATATAATATAATATAATTATTTATATTAATTAATGTGGCTCTAATGCAATTACATTACATACAATATTTTTATTAACTTTTGTTTTAAAAGAGTATTTTTTAGAATTTCTGTACTTAGAAGTATTTTCTTTTGCATGCTAAGAAAATGTCACTGATTCTATTTGTTCAACTTTATGATTTGCTATTAAAATATAAGTGCCATAATTAAAATATACTATTTGAGTTAGAAATAAAGCATGGTGCTGTGGTTATAAAACAGATTTTAAGGTCACTTTCTCTAGATTCAAATTCTGTCTCCTCTACTTACTACCAGCTTACTATAAGATAATCTTTGTAAATATCATTTTTCTAAAGTACAAAGCAGTCCTAAAAATATCATTTAGGATATACTTCTATGAGTAAATGAGATGATAAATATAAGACATACAGAAGATGTTTGATTGCTCTGATGTCTGCATATGAAAATTGAAGCAAGATTAATGTCTGTATTTCTTGTTTTTCCTTTTTCTTTTTTTTTTTTAATGTCAGAATGCTGTTTCAGGACTTCCATTTCCAGGGAGATGGAGTAGATGTACCTTTCTGCATTGCTCCCATGACTCACAACTTACCATCATGATTACTATATAAATACAAAATAGGCCGGCACAGTGGCTCATACCTGTAATTCCCCACTTTGGGAGGCCCAGGCCGGCAGATCACAAGGTCAAGAGATCACGACCATCCTGGCAAACATGGGGAACTGTCATCTCTACTAAAAATACAAAAATTAGCTGGATGTGATAGCACGTGCCTGTGGTTCTAGACACTTGGGAGGCTGAGGCAGGAGAATTGCTTGAACCCAGGAGGCAGAGGTTGCAGTGAGCCAAGATCGCGCCACTGCACTCCAGTCTGGGCGACAGAGTGAGACTCCATCTCAAAAATAAAATAAAACAAAATATACAAAATGCTAAATGTTGTGGAGAAGACAGCCAGCCAGGAAGCCAGACAGCCAAAAATGACACAGTTGTCAGTTCTTTATTTTTTTCTTTATTTCTTCATATATCCCAGACTTACAGTAAAAGAAGCTGTCAATCTGGAAATGACAACAGGCCCTCCAACTAAAACCTTTTCTCTGTAATTACCAGATTAGAGGCAACATAGCAAAACAGAAAACTTTTAGTCAATAAGCATTCTACCACAACCAAGCACCTCGAGAAGCGCTGTGCCCCTCCACTCTCTACATGTCAGCAAAGTCTAAGTGGTGAGCCTAGATTTCTATCCTTGAAAAACTGAATAACTGCCCCAAGAAATTCTCCATAGTAGTAGCAGGGAAGGCCAAAGAGGGAGCCAAAATTTCTATCCCCACAGGCCAGTAATGAGGCTCCTCTAGACTTCTCTTTCTACTTTTGGATGATGTCAGAGGCAGCCTGGTGGAGAGTCAGGACCTTTACTATTTTGTAATGTCAATGACACCACCCCTGCAGAAAGATGAGAGTAAACGGCTTTGGGGCGTCAGAATTCTCACCCCTAGCTGGCAGTGATGAGGAGCCCCTTCCCTTCAAGCATCAACAAAGGTTGAATTGGGAACCTATTAATAGATGTCTAACTCCACCACACATTAATGAGACATTCATTCATCTTCTGCAGACATAAAAAAGATAGTTATAACAGATGGCTTAAATATAATGTAGGATCTCATAACATAACACGAAAATGTCCAGGTTTCAATCAAACATCACTTGTAGTGCCCAAAATCAGGAGTGATATTATGACACATAACAAAAAATGTATATTTTGGTCTTTGACCCCATTTCCTGGCTCATAGCTCCTAAAACAAATAGAATCTCCGAAGTGATATTTTTGCATGCTAATGAGATGACTGATGGCTGGGGCCTCCTTGATAGCCTAAGAATGGGTATGGGTTGCCAGAGGAATCAACCACCTGATGAGAGGGTTTGAACTTTTTATCCCCATTTCTGACTCCAGGTAGGAGAGAGGGGCTAAAATTTGATGCAGTCACCATTGGTCAATGATTTAATTAATTATACCCTATACAATAACGGCTCCATAGAATAACAAAAGATTGGGGCTTGGAAAGCTTCTGGGCTGCCAAACACATGGAGAGTGGTGTGCCCAGGGAGGACAGAGAAGCTCTGTACTCCTTCCCCCCATACCTTGTCTCATGCATCTGTTTCTTCTATTTCTGAGTTATATCCTTTTATCATCTGGGTAAGAATGGAATGTTTTCCTAAGTTCTGTGAATCATTTTTAGCAACTGATTGGACCTGAGGAAGGGGTTGTGGAAAACTTCAATGAATAGCTGTTTGGTGAAACACAGGTAACCTGGACTTGTGATTGACACCTGAAGTGGGAAAGCAGTCTTGTAGGACCGAGGCATTAATCTGTTACATCTGATGCTATCTCCAGGTAGAGAATGGCAGAATTGAGTTAAATTATAGGACAGGCCGGGCGCGGTGGCTCAAGCCTGTAATCCCAGCACTTTGGGAGGCCGAGGCGGGTGGATCACGAGGTCAAGAGATTGAGACCATCCTGGTCAACATAGTGAAACCCCGTCTCTACTAAAAATACTAAAAATTAGCTGGGCATAGCGGCGCGTGCCTGTAATCCCAGCCACTCAGGAGGCTGAGGCAGGAGAATTGCCTGAACCCAGGAGGCGGAGGTTGCGGTGAGCCGAGATCACGCCATTGCACTCCAGCCTGGGTAACAAGAGCGAAACTCTGTCTCAAAAAAAAAAAAAAAAAAAAAAAAAAAAAAATTATAGGACAATCAGCTGATGTTAAAAAAACCAGTTAGTGTGGAAAATCTTCCCCTATGCTGATACACATTTTGGTGACCAGAAATATTCTGTGTTGAGTGAGAGTATGGGAGAAAAACTGTTGTTGGTTTTGTTTTTTGTCTTGTTTTCTATACACAAACTTTTTATTGATCTCAAGCTTAATGAAAACAATCAAGAGAAGTCAATACAGAGATTATAGATACATTAGTTGTCAGACAAAAATTTTAATGCAGACAATGAAATGCTTTAGCAAGCACCTAGGAGCATACTGGAAACAAGTACTAGAAAGCCTCAGTGACAAATAATCTCAGCAATGAAAAGAATATGTCTATAATAATAAAATGGAAATAGGAAATAAAGTGAAAATACAATAATCAAAGAAAAGCCAGCTGGAATAACCCATAACCCATATTTAGAATCAATGGGATGCAGGAATCAGCAAACTTGAAGATAGAACAATAGAAATGACCCAATCTGAACAATGGAGGAAATAGACTGAAAAAACAATAAGCAGAGTCTCAGGGTCCTATGAGACTATTATCAATGCTTTAATAGTTATGCTATTGAAGTTCCAGAACAAGAAAAGAAAGAGGGTGACAATAAAAAAGTATTTGAGAAAATAGTAGATAAAACTCAATTTGACAAGAGACATAGACCTGCAGATTTAAGAAGGTGAGCAAATGTCAAGGAAGATAAATCCAAAGAAATTCACACCAACTCACATCATATTTAAACTTTTAAAAACTAAAGTCAAATAAAATAATCTTGAAAGCAATCAGAAATAAAATATCTTATCTATAGTGGAGAAACAGATTGAATGGCAGGAATCATGAAGTCCATGGTGAAATAATACAATATATCAAACTGCTGAAAGAAAAGCATTGGTCAACTGGGAATTACATGTCCAGTGAAGTTTCTTTTTAGGAATTAAAGAGAAAGGAAGACATTCTTAAATGAAGTGAAACTAAATGAATTTGTCACCAGCAGATCTAACCTCAAAGTGCAGATAAAGGAAGTTGTCTAAACAGAAAGAAAAAAAAAGAAAATAAAAACACCCAAAACCCTAGTACACCAGGAAAGAAAAAAAAAAAATAACATGGTAAGCATAAATATAGGTAAATATGCTTTTTTTTTTCTTCTGTTGAGATTTGTTAATTTTATTTGATGATTGAATAAAAAAATATAAACCTGTGTAATAAGGTTTGGAATGTATGTAGGAGCAGTATTAAAAACAATTACATTATAATTAGGAGGGTAAAAGTGAAGCACAATTCTAGCCTTCATCAAACTGGTAAAATGATTACACTGGTTGACTTAACAGGTTATGCTTATAAATATAATACTTAGTGCTATTACTACAGAAACAACACATAGGTATATTTAAAAACACTATAGATTAATCAAAATACCAATAATTTTATTAAATAAAAATGGTCTAAATGCACCATTTAAAGGAAAGACCATAGCATAATAAATTTAAGGAAATTACCTGCTATATGTTGTTTACAAATAAATGACTTCAAATACAGCAATATAGGCAGGTTGAAAGTAAAAGGATGAAATAAGGTATATCATGCAAACAAAGCAAGGCAGTAATATAAAGGATACTTCAGAGCAAATAAAATTACTAGACAAAGAGACACAATCTAAGAAGGCAGAACAAATGCAATATGTATGCAACATAAAACAGAACTGCAAAAATGTGAAGCAAAATCTGATAGAACTGAAAGAACAGACAACTCACAGTTGTGTTAGAGATTTCAACAAGCTTCTCTCAACAAGTGACAAAACAACAGCACAGAAAATCAGCAACAGCATAGAAGGATGCAATGGTATCAACAACAAAATTCAGTCTATATTTATAGAGCATTCTCCCCAATGACACAATACACATCCTTTTCAAGTGCCTATGGAACAAATACCAAAATGCATCATACCCTCCACAATAAAACAAACTCGGAACATATAAAATAATTAAAATAAATAAAAGTATTATATTAGTCTGTTTTCATGCTGCTAATAAAGACATTCCGGAGACTGGGTAATTAATAAAGGAAAGAGGATTTATTAACTCACATTCAGCATGGCTCTGGAGACCTCAGGGAACTTATGATCATGGTAGAAGGGGAAGCAAACATATGCTCCTTCACATAAAGGCAGCAAGGAGAAGAATGAGTGCCCAGTGAAGGGGGAAGCCCCTTATATAACTAGGAGATCTCATGAGAACTAACTCATTATCACAAGAACGGGATGGGGGAAACTGCCCCATGCTGCAATTATCTCCACCTGGTCTCTCACATGACATGTGTGGATTATGGGAACCACAATTCAAGATGAGATTTTGGTGGGGGACACAGCCAAACAGTATCAAATGTGTTCTTTAAAAAAAAAGAGAAAGAACGAAATCAAACAAGAAATCATTAATAGAAAGATAGGAAAATCTCCAAATACTTGGAAACTAAACAATATACTTATAAATAATCTATAGGTCAAAATAGAAGTTCAAAGGAAATTTTTAAATATACACATAACTGAATAAAAATTAAAATACAACATGTCAAACTGTGGAACAAAGTAAAAGCAGTGCTAAGAAAGAAACAGTTAACACCAAATGCACACTTTAAAAAAGAAAGAAACACATCAAATCACTAATCTAACTTTACACCTTCATAATGTAAAAATGAAGAGCAAAATAAACCTAAAACAAGCAGCAGGAAAAGATAATAAAGACAAGAAGATACCACTGAAATTTAAAAGAAAATAAACAATTGAGAAAAGCAATGAGGAACACAGCTTTATTTGAAAATATCAATGAAATGAACCCTCAGGCAATACTGAAAAAGCAAAATAATAATAATAATAATAATAAATTAATTAATTACAGCAGCACTAAAAGAACCAGTGATATGGGGTTTGGCTTTTTCCCCACCACAGTCTTCTGAATTGTAGCTCCCTTAGTCCTCACGTATCATGGGAGGGACCCAGTGGAATGTAATTGAATCATGGGGTTAGGTTATTTCCAGGCTGTTCTCCTGATAGTGAATAATTCTCCCACTATCTAATGGTTTTATAAAGGGGAGGTCCCCTTCACAGGCTGCCTTGCCTGCTGCCATGTACGACGTCCCTTTGTTCTTCCTTTGCCTTCCAGCATGATTGTGAGGCTTCCCCAGCCGTATGAAACTGTGAATCCATTAAACTTGATTCCTTCATAAGTTACCCAGTCTCAGTTGAGCATGAGAATGAACTAATATACTACCGAACATTTTCAAAATAAGCATCACCAATTCTATATAACTCCTTTTAGAAAATAAAAATACTGTGTAATTCATTTTATGAAGATAGTATTATCCTGATGCTAAACACAAAATTCATACAAAAATCTCCAAAAACCTATAGACCAATATCCTTCATAAATATAAATACAAAAATCCTTATTAAAACATTAGTACAGAAAATTCAATAATATGTAAAAAGAATTAGGCTTTAGTTCCACTATGCAAAATTGGACCAATGGGCAGAACTTCAAGCAGTGCACCTGGTTATACACTTTGCATGGAAGGAATAATGGCCAGATGTGTGATTATATACTGAGTCCTGGGCTGTAGGCAGTGATTTGACTGGATGGTAAGGGTCTTGAAAAGCATTATTGGAAACTGGTGACAAAGAAATCTGGGGAAGAGGTATGTGGATGGACCACTCTGAATGGTCAAAAACTGTGAAGATATTTGTATCCCATATGAGTGCTCACCAATGGGTGACCTCAGCAGAGGAAGATTTTAATAATCAAATGGACAGTATGACCTGTTCTGTGAACACTACACAATGTCTTTCCCCAGCCACCCCAGTCATTGCCCAATGGACCCCAAAACAAAGAGGTCATGGTGGTGGGGATGGAGGTTATGCATGAGCTCAGCAACATGGACTTCCACTCATCAAAGCTGACCTGGCTATAGCCACGCTGAATGCCCAATTTGCCAGCAGCAGAAACCAACACATATTGAGGAATGGCCTTGATATGGCACCATCCCTTAGGGTGATTAGCCAACTACCTGGTGGCAGGTTGATTATATCAGACCTCTTCCGTTATGGAAAGGGCAAAGGTTTTTTCTCACTGGAATAGACACTTACTCTGGATATGTGTTTTCCTATCCTGCACACAATACTTCTCGCAAGACAACCATCCATGGACTCACAGAATGTTTTATCCATTGTCATGGTTTTCCACATAGCATTGCCTCCAATCAAGGCACTCACTTTATAGCTAAGCTCATGGAATTCACTGGTCTTACCATGTTCCCCATCATCTTGTAGCAGCTACATTAATAGAACAGTGGAATGACCTTTTGAAGTCACAATTACAACATTAACTAGGTGACAATACTTTTCAGGACTGGGGCAACGTTCTCCAGAAGGCCATGTATGCTCAGAATCAGCATTCAGTGTATGGTACAGTTTTACCCATGACCAGGATTCATGGGTCCAGGAATCAAGGGTTGGAAGTGGAAGTGGCACCACTCACTATCACCCCTAGTGATTCACTAGCAACATTTTGCTTTCTGTTCCTGTGACATTACATTCTGCTGGCCTAGAAGTCTTAGTTCCAGAGGGAGGAATGCTGCCTCTAGGAGACACAACAACAATCCCACTCAACTGGAAGTTAAAATTTCCACCTGGACACTTTGAGCTCCTTCTACCTTTAAGTCAACAGGATAAGGAGGGAATTATAATGTTGGTAGGATGACCGACCCAGACTATCAAGATGAAATCAGTCTAATACTCTACTGAGGTAAAACAGAGTGTGCATGGAATACAGGAGCTCCATTAGGGTGTCTCTTATTATTACCATGCCTTGTGATTAAGGTCAGTGGGAAACTACAATAGCCCTATCCAAGCAAATCTGCAAATAACCCAGACCCTTCAGGAATGAAGGTTTGGGTCATACCACCAGGAAAACAAACAAACAAACAAAACAAACAAACAAAAACACACACAAACTTCTGAGGTGCTTGCTGAAGGCAAAGGAAGTACAGAATGGGTAGCAGAAGAATGTAGTCATCAATATGAGCTATGAACATGTGACCATCTTCAGAAATAAGGACCGTCATTGTCATAAGTATTTCCTCCTTCTTTTGTTAAAAACATGTTTGTGCATGTATACACTTGTGCAAAGAAAATATCTTCATTTTATTTTCTTTTTCCTTTATCATGTAATGTAAGATTTATTTACTTCACATCAGCATTTAAGTATTGTAAACTTTATGTAATAGTATTTGGGTTGGAGATGGGTACATTTCCCTTTGTACAAAGGATAGTTATATTACCTTAGGCATAATTATGGCCTTATTATTGTCTTTATTTGAAGATTATGCATCATCTCAAGAGATGGGTATGGGTTCAAGTTGACAAGGGGTGGATTTGTGATGGCTAATATTGAGTGTCAACCTCATTGGATTGAAAGATACAAAGTATTGTTTCTGGGTGTGTCTGTGAGGGTGCTGCCAAAGAAGATTAACATTTGAGTCAGTGAGATCGGAAAGGCAGACCCACACTGAATCTGAGTGGGCACAATCTAATCAGCTGCCAGCAGAGCTGCAATATAAGCAGACAGAAAAATGTGAAAAGAAAGTCTGGCCTAGCTTCCCAGGCTATACTCTCTTCCATGCTGGATGTTTCCTGCTCTTGAACATTGGACAGCAAGTTTTGCAGTTTTGGAAATCAGACTGGCTCTTCTTGCTCCTCAGCCTGTAGATGACCTATTCTGTGACCTTGTGATTATGTGAGTTAATACTTCTTAATAAACTCCCCTTTATTTATTTATCTATCTATTCAATTAGTTCTGTCTCTATAGATAACCCTAACACAATTCTTAAAGATATATGTATCATTCAATGAAATGTCAAAACTTTTTGATAAGAAAGATAGATAATTTTTGGAAGGATACATTAGAAATCATAACCGATAATTGACCTAAATATTGAAATATTAGAAGTCATAGAGACCTGGTTTTCTTATATATTCTTTTTATACTGTTTGCTTATGTGTCTTTTTTATTATATCATTTTTTTTCACCCAGAAAATAATTATACTTTTTTAATGTAAAATTCCTATGATAATTTTAATTTCTTTGCTACCAAAAATATATTTTGATGTAATTTATTTTATTTTATATCTACATGTGAATATTAGGCTTTATTTTATTTCATGCTTTCTCCATAGATGTATCTTAATGTACTATTTAGTTCCTCTGTGTTTAATAAAATGATAGATGATTTTATTACACAGCCCTATTGCTTCAAGGATGCAATGTTACAATATAAAATTTCTTAATAATAGTATATGCATTGTAGACATTATACATTTTACTATTTCATATGATGTGGTGTTTACAGAGGAGTGGTTTGGAGGGTTGTAAAATAATTAATATTTAGGTTTGATTTACTAGATTGAGCATAAAGGGTGCTTTCATAGCAAGACAAAAATGAATATGTCAGCGTTCAGGATATGTGTCAACAGGACTTCTCAAGGTCCCATATTTCCTTTGAATATTAAGACAATTCCCCATCTATTAATAAATTTTATGATGTCTTTCTAAATCATGGAATTAGGCTTATCTAGTCTTTTACATCCCAAGCAAAATAATCTTTAAACTTCAGTGTGATTATTTTTATGATTATAGAAACATCTTTTACTAAGTTATATCTTCTGGGTCCCGTACCTGTTTTCTTCAAAAAACACATGTTACTGTTTCCGGGTTTTGAGGTTCAGGGGAGACGTTAGCTCCCCTGAGGGGACATTTATCCAGGTCCTTGGTCTATCACTCACCCAAAAATGGGAGAGGAGATCACAGTGCAGTGCACTCATAAAGTAAATACCGGACTCAAAAGTTTGCAGAAAGTGATTTATTTAGATAGAAAGAGAGAAAGAAACAGCTAACTCACACTGAGTGAGAAGAAGGAAAAGCCATTCTCACAGTGAATGAGAAGGGTTTCCAGAGGGGGCACACCAGAGAAGGAAAGCTGCCCTCACACTGAGTGAGAGAATCCAGAAAAATGGATTTCAGGAGAGGAACACAGCTTCCACACTGAGTGGGAGGAACTGAGAGAGAGAGAGAGAGAGAGAGAGAGAGAGAGAGAGAGATGGAGTTTAGGAGAGGAAAGACAGCTTCCACAGGAGGGTGTGGAAAGGGACCCCAGAGGGGGGAAATCTGTCCAGATGAGGGTCACAGGGACTTTTAACCTGGGAGGAATTCCCTCCTTCTCCAAGCTCCCTGGCCAATGAAAAGAGTTCCCTTAAACTTCCGCTGGAGCGATTGACTTTCGACCCTTTCCACGCACAAAAATGTAAAACAGAGATGGGGCCGGGTGCGGTGGCTCACGTTTGTAATCCCAGCACTTTGGGAGGCCAAGGCCCGTGGATCAGGAGGTGGAGAGATCGAGACCATCCTGGTCAACATGGTGAAACCCCGTCTCTACTAAAAATACAAAAAATTAGCTGGGCATGGTGGCGCGTGCCTGTAATCCCAGCTACTCAGGAGGCTGAGGCAGGAGAATTTCCTGAACCCAGGAGGCGGTTGCGGTGAGCCGAGATCCCGCCATTGCACTCCAGCCTGGGTAACAAGAGCAAAACTCCGTCTAAAAAAAAAAAAAAAGAAAAAAGAAACAGAGATGGTTAAATCTCCAGGATGATGGGGAAAGATGGGAGTGGGGCACGGTGCTGGGAAGTTCTTGCCCTTGAAACTTCACTCCCTGGTGGACCCGGAAAGAGAACACCTTCCCTCATTACCATACCAAAAGCACAGTTATTGTTGAGTGAAGCATGTGATATCTGAGTTTCTAGTGCAACTGTCTAAAATAACCTGTTATAGACCTTCAAATTTAGTTCAATATTTGGCCGAAGCTTAACAGCTCAGTTCTGATTAAAATCTATAATACCATAGCACTTGATGTAGTAATGACTTACTATGTTTTAAAATGCCACTCTTCATCAGAAAAAAAAAATAAAAATAATGAGAAAAAAGGGTTATGTATAGGTAATTTTTATTTTCATAGAGCACTCTGTCACTTGAATAATATTTTTCAGCATTACCTAAGTATTTAAAAGGATTTCTTTGAATTAAGTCATAGAGATAAATAAAATTCCCTCATTTTTCTAGCCACTATCAAAGAACTTCTAATATATTGCAATCAGTAACATTGAATATATCCTAATATTTAAAATGTAAAATATCAGAAAAAAAGATTAAAATATATATTTAGATTAATAGATACATACACATTTACCCATATTTTTAGTGACATTTTATTTCTTAAACTTTCAAACTATTACTAAATCAGTAAAGATATTGTGGGTAAGAATCATAGCAATACATAAATAGTTAGAAAACAAATTGTTCTCCAGATAATGTTTTGAATTAATCTATTACTTTCATTTTCAAAGAAGAAATAGTTTTGAATAGAGTGCCACCAACCATTACAGAACATTTCTTCTCTGCAATTGTTTGATTTAAGGTTTCAATTATTTCTTGGTGGAAAAACCTATGCAGTGATCCTATGTAGAACATTAAAAAATGTAATGAAAAAGGGAGGTATTTAAGGTACAGTTCATTAAAATGCCAAAGAAATACTTAAAATACAGTATTAATAAAAATGCAAATCTGGTGATTTTACTCTTTTAACTTAAGCTTAAGTAACAAACACGATTAATGTAACCTGCAGATAACCTTAAAGAATAACTTTTATACAAAATAAATTTAGAGAAAAGCTTTGAATTTTTGACAGGTATTCACTGTTTAATTTTCCTACTGTTTCTCCACTCATATGTGTTTTATTTAGTTTTTCTCATTCAATTTTCAGTCATTTATGATTCATTTTTAACTTGTGTTGAAAAATATTTAAATAGCCAAATCACATAAATACACAACACATAGACGTGGACAAAATGGAATTTGATGTGATGTTTCAGAAGCAGCATAATAAAAAACAAAATATAAAAAAAGAATATTTTTAAATACAGTAATTTAGAAAGTTTATAAAAGTAATTTTCTCTCATCTCTATTCACTGATCCATATCTTTAATTTCTCATCTATATAGAATTGTACTTAAACATATCATTGGCTCAATCAATAACTGTAGTGTTGATTGACTCCTCTAATGTAAGGAGAGTTAATATTCCAGTTTATGAGTGATTTTACCCTGAACACTCCTAAAACTTAATGATAAAATGTGTGATATAGCTAACATTGCTGCTATTCAAAAAGTTTGCATAAAAATATTGCAAGTAAGGAATCATTTCTTCTACTAATTGAACATTCTTAAAACTCAGTGGTAAATATTGTATCCATTCAGCAGAAATAATAAATGTTGTTCAAAAACTTTGCATGTAAACATGTAATAACCCACATCAAAAGAAAGGTCCTTCTAATTGTTTAAAAGTATTCCTTGTTATGTACCCTGCTAACTTTTAAAACAGGTTTGTATTGGGACCAAACAGAATTTTTTTTGAAGCAATACTCTCACTTCATTTAGTGTCACTATAAAGAAATATCTGAGGGTGAGTAATTTATGAAGAAAAGA
The DNA here is from genome assembly GCF_048565385.1 of Saimiri boliviensis. Taxonomy (NCBI): domain Eukaryota; kingdom Metazoa; phylum Chordata; class Mammalia; order Primates; family Cebidae; genus Saimiri; species Saimiri boliviensis. The sequence goes on along the minus strand of NC_133461.1, from coordinate 13,026,031 downwards.
GGTTTATTTGGCTCACAGCTCTGCAGGCTTTACAGGAAGCATGGGACCACCATGTGCTACTTATGAGGGCCTCAAGCTGCTTCTGCTTAAGGCAGAAGCTGAACTGGAGCAGGTGTGTGTAGAGATTACATGGCAAGAGAAAGGAAGTGGGGATGGGGGACTATAAGGTTCTTTTAAACAACTAGCTGTCCTAGAAACTAATAAGTGACAACTCACTCCTTCTTCCACGTGGGGTGTGAAACTTCTCTGAGGAATTCATCCCCATGACCTAAATGTCTCCCATTTGGCCCCACCTCCAACGTTAAGGATAAATTTCAACATGAGATTTGCAGAGACAAACATCAAAACTATAGCAGTAACTATGCAATGATTAGAAACAATACACACGTGAATATGATATTAGAATCAAAAGTGTTTTTATTTCTTTAATTCTAGAAACCTTGTATCACCTTATTATATCGTTTGGCCATTTCATGAAGAAAAACGCACTCATGTCCTTTCTTGGGTAAGTTAAACTGTGTTCCCTGATCTTTTTTGTGGTATTTACATAGGAATTTTATTTTGGTTAAGGAGGTATTTGGAAGGAAATCATCATTCATGGAGCCTTGACTAAATCCCAGAAACGATGATAGTCTTTTTAAACTGAACAGAATGTTCTTACTTCTACTTTGCCTCTTAATAATATGTTTGCAGTGAGCCACCTTTTCTGAGGGCATTTGTAACACGATGAGATTCACAATCTGCAGCTAAGTATATAAAAAAGTGAAAATCCCCTAAGGGACTATTTTATACACACTCAGCAAGTCCACTAAAATAAGCAGCCTTATGAAATGATGTTGGAACAATGTAAAAATGTAGATCTGTGTATCTATACTACAGAAATAGTCAAAAATGTAAGCGAAATATGTTTATAATAAAATATGTGTTATATATCTCTACATAGTTGATTCATCCTTAGTTATTAAAAACATTTTAAAATAGCAACCTATCCCTGTTTTTTGTTTGTTTGGCACAATCTTGGCTCAATGCAACCTCCACCTCCTGGATTCGGTGATTCTCCTGCCTCAGCCTCATGAGTAGCTTAGATTCGAGGTGCATCCTACCACACCTGCCCGATTTTTCTATTTTTTGTAGATACGGGATTTCATCATGTTGGCCAGGGTGATATCGAACACCTGACCTCCGGTGATCTGCGCACCTCAGCTTCCCAAAGTGCTGGAATTACAGGCATGCGTTGCCATGCCCGGCCCGCACTTTCTTATATGCTATAAAATGTGTTTGCAGTGGTGTTGCCTTGTTTACTCATTTATTCCAAGTGCCCAGAAGAGTACCTGACCCACAGTAGGTTCTTAACATATATTTGAAAAGCTAAATAATTTAATCATGAAAATATTTTTATTCAATGCTATGTGAGGAGAGAAGAGCATTCCACAAAATACCTGCTTTCAAAGTCAATTTCTCTGGCTTTACATCCATATTGCACATTGGATATGTTTTAACTATATGTTCATTTAAAAGAAAAAAGATGGAAGAATATTTACAAAAGCATAAACACAAATTATTATCTTTTGGTTAATAGTCTTTACATTTTTCTTTCCTTGACTTACGAGTTTTGCCAATGTTCTATTTATATTTAACTAATATATATATACATATACTTTACATTTTCATTTAGTCAAAATAATTTTGATTAAACAAAAAACAATGCACTTCAGAAGTGTAATAATTTTATATGTCAGCATAATTTTATATGTCCTACTATTCGATAGAACATCATAGCTTATTCCTCCTATCTAACTGTAACTTTGTGTCTGTTGGCCAGTCTCTCCCCATCTACCTTTCTCCCTCCTTTTATCTTTATTACCTCCTGGTAATCACTATTTTACTCTCCTATAAAAACAACTTTTCTGATTCACATATGAGTGACATCATGTGGTATATGTCTTTCTGTATCTGGCTCCATATGGTCTTCCATAATGGCTGTTATTAATTCACATTCCCACCAGCAGTTTGTAAGTGATCCCTTTTCTCTACATCCCTGCCAACACTTACTATCTTTTAATTTTTTGATAATAATTCTACCTGGAGTGAAATGATACCTCTTTGTAGTGATGATTTGCATTTTCCTGGTGATTAGTGACATCGAGCACTTCTTCACTCATTCACCTGTTGATCTGGTATCTTGTCTGTTGCGAATAGTGCTACAATAAACACAGAAGTAGAGATATCTTTTTGATGTACTGATGCATTTTTTTCTATGCCTTTTGATCATTTGTATGTCTTCTTTTGAGAAATGTCAGGTCTTTTCCACATTTTTTAATTGGTTTGTTTTTGGTTGTTGTTTGAGCTCTTTATATATTTTGATTATTAACCTCATATTAGATCTATAGTTTGAAGATTTATTCTCCCAATCTGTAGATTGTGGTTTGGTCTGTTGACTGCTTCCTTTGCTGTGCAGATGCTTTTTAGTTTCATATAATCCCATTTGTTTACATTTGCATTTGAGGTTTTATTCAAAAATCCTAGCCTAGAATAATGTCATAAAGTTTTTCCTTTGGGTTGTCTTCTAGTGGTTTGCAGTTAGCGATTTTACAGTTAAGTCTTTAAGCCATATTCAGTTAACTATTAGTGTATGGTGAGGGTTAGGGGTCTGATTTCATTTTTCCACATACGGATATTCAGTTTTCCCACACCGGTTATTGAAAAGGCTGTCCTTTCTCCATTGTGTGTACTAGTCAGCAACTTTGTAAAAACTACGCTTGCTCCAGTTGTGTGGATTTATTTATAATAATGCCTGTTTTAGAAAAAAATGAGGAAATGGAAATTAGACTTGTCAAATCATTTGGCTCAAAGAAATCACCAGGTAATTATGTAAACTAAAGCTGTCAAGGTATAATGAAGGTTAAATTACGAGGCACTTGTTATGCCTTCCTTGCTACCAGATTAGTAATTTAGATCATTAACAATGTAGATTCCATATAATTAATATCAAATAGTATTTTGTTTTTAAGAAGAGCAGCACCACTGAATCAAGTAGGAAAAAAATAGTAAAATTTATCTCTTGTCATTAAATATAGTAGTCCTTTATGAAATATATTAAAAGACTGCCATTCACATGACTTCTAATATAGACCATTCTTACTTCATATTTTATAATATGTCAGTATGTAAAAACATACCTATTCAATTATGAGTATATATTTAGACTCGTGACCAAAGTTGTTCTTTGTAATACGTCAGTCACCGTTTTACTGAAAAATGTAAGGAACCCGAATTACTAAATTTTCTACCCATATTTGAAATTATATTTTTTCAATAGAAATGTACTTAATTGTGAGGATGCTGTGTGGCAGGTATTTCTCATTTTTAATTGCTTAAGAGGTAGAATTAAAATCAATTACAGGTTGATTATACATTAATAGTTTTATAAAAATAAAAGCTAGTATAACATAAATTTTGTTTCTCAAAAGGTAACAAGGTGATTAAGGGTTTATCTGCCTTTAATCACCAAGAGATAATTTTATGAAAATAATTGAAAATATTGGAATAGTAAATTTAACAAAACAATTTTAATCAATGATTTCATGTAATGGAGGTATATACTCAATGCGTTTTTAAATAGCTGTCTCTGAATTGTTGTAACAATTTGAAAGTACTTCTAGAAATATATTCACATATTTAAAATATATGTTTATTTGTTCTATGATAATACGGCATCTGACAATTTTTTAAAGCTTGTTTCCCGGGCTGTAGTGCAGTGTTGTGTCTATAGCTCACTGCGACCTTGACCTCTTGAGCTTAAGCCATCTTCCCGAGTAGCTGGGACTATAGGTGCTCCCCACCATACTCAACTTTTTTTTTTCTTTTTTTCCATAGAGACATGGGTCTCCGTATATTGCCCAGACTTACCTTAAAATACTGGAGGCCAATTCTTCTGTCTTGGCCTCCAAAAGTGCTGAAATTACAGGCATGAGATACCACACCTGGCCTGACATTCTTTATAAAGAACATATTTTTTTAAATTAAGCAAGTATTGGTACTCTGAATATATACAACTATCATTTGTCATTGTACAATAAAAATATTATACAGAAAAAAATAAATAAGAGTACTTCCAAGAGGGAGAAAATGACTTTATAACTACTTTTAAAAGATAGATTTTTATGATCTGCTTATAGGGGTTCATACTAAAATGAGCTTTTTACTATGACCCAAGAAATTAAAAATCTGTTTCTATTATTGTAATTTTAATCAGAAGACCCAGACTTAAAGCATAAGCACACAAACATGCACGTGTACACAAACATACTTTTATTACAATAACATGGACTATTTCCAGGAGAAAAACAAAAACTTTATTCATAGAGAAATTTTTCTTTCTTTTATATCACTTTTGAATGTGTTAATAGTGAGAAAAAATAATGTATGCTTTGAAGGATGTTCTTATATTAATGTGTCATTACTACAAGAACTAATGGTCATGCAACACTAGTTGATGAAGAAACTGAATGTGACTTTTGGGTTTAATGCTCTTCATTTATTGTGGAATTGAAGCACAACCTTCCCAGGCACCTTGAAGTTTTGGTGATTACCTGTATCTTTGATTATTCAGTTGCAGCATGGAACCTGAAAGGGATATTGAGACTGGGAAAAAAAAAATTCAAAGAAAAAGAGTTTGTCCAATACTGACAGCAAAATTACTATGCACTTGTAGAATTGCCATGTACGAATGCTCTCTGTACATTTACCCTTTTATTTCTGTGAACTTCGGTGATTTTATTCAATTTTAATGGGCTGTCACACTTTTATTCTTATTAATGTCTAAGGATGTTTTATATGTTAAAGAAGTTAGTCTTAATTTATGTGTTATAAATATATTTTATAAATTTTAAATTGAGTTTGGACTTCAATGGTAAGAATTTTTGTGTAAATAATTTTTAAATATATATCATCAGATTTATTAATCTTTCAATTTTTCAAGTCTAGGTTTTGTGTTTGCTAAGGGCAATCTTACTACATACTGAAATGATTTTGTGTTATCTTCAAATGCTTCAAATTGTTTCAATTATTTGAAGTATATATTATATATATGAAACTATTAGAAGTATTTGAAGATAACGCAAAATCAATTCAATATGTAGTAAGATTGTGTATATATATTTGTAAAATTTATCTGTAATTTTTGTATAAACTTTATTTTCTAGATGATTATCCTATTGTATCTGTATAGTTTCTATGAGCTCAGTTTTATGTGAATTTTAAGATGTTTTCCTTCAGTAGTATCCCATATGAATTTTCCTTATCATTTTACTAAATTTTGTACAATTCTGCTTTAGAGTTTCCTTTATCAAAGGAATTGGACATATTTTCACATTTGTATTCAGTTGCAAACTTTTAAAGTACTTTATACATAGTAACTGGATTTCTATTACCACTAGTAATATTTGTACAGTAATTAATTTGTAAAATTTTTACAATGGGAACATAACCCATACCTTCATTTAAATAACATGAATTTTATTTTGTAAAACAAAACCTAACATGCATTGATGTGTATTGATTTATAGTTGTTATTTATCCAAATAATGTAAATATTCACACAATTTTATCATAGGTAAATTAATGTATTTTTATGTGTTGTCTATACCCTACTGGCACTATTATTTAACATATATATTTTATGTTACATACCAAAACTTATTTTTTAAACCAACTTGAAATATGCCTGATCCCAGTGGTTTTGGATAAGGAATTGTGGACCTGTTTTGGGGAATTAATTGATAAATGTATTTTCCTATTTATACTGTGCATAACATCTGTTCCCTAATCGCCCACATTGACTTCATTAACAAGTGTAACATTTTTTGCTCCAAAAATACATCACAAATGACTAAAGATTTAAAACACTTAAAAAATAGTCAAGTAGAATTAAAAAAAAAAAAAAGCTGTATTCAGATACATAACACAGTAGATATAAAAGTGATGTATTGGGAGGCCAAGGCAGGTAAATCACCTGAAGTCAGGAGTTCGAGACCAGCCTGGCCAACATAGTAGTCTCTACTAAAAATACAGAAATTAGCCAGCTGTGGTGGCAGGTGTCTGTAGTCCCAGATACTCGGAGGCTGAGGCAGGAGAATCGCTTGAACCCAGGAGGCAGAGGTTGCAGTGAGATCGTGCCACTACACTCCAGGCTGGGCAACAAGCACGAAACTCCGTCTCGAACAAACAAATAAACAAACAAAAGTGATGTAAATCACTTTTCTAGATACGAAAAGTAAATGTTTGAGATGAAAATTTCTTTGGATGTGATAAACATGAAATTCTATGTTTTTGGTGAACATTTAGATGCAGCAGAAAATATCTGAAGCGAAACTCGGGTAAGATCATAAATGAGAAATAAAGATCAAGTCAGACGTTAATGGGACAGTTTCAGCATCTAATGCAAATATAACTAGAGTCCCTGAAAACAGGGGAGAGAAAGACTACTTAAAGAAATAATGACCATAAACGATCCAAAATTGATGAAAACTATAAATTCTTAGATATACGATGCTTAATAAACCTCAAGCACAAGAAAGATGAGGAAACCACACAAGGTATAACATAATCAAATTGTTAAAAAAAAAAAAAAGAGAAATAAAGATACAATCTTAAAAGATACCTAAGGAAAAAGAGACATGCTACATGAAGAGGCTCAAATATAAGGATGGCAATAGTTTCTCACGAGAGAAGAGAGTTGAGCTACAACTTTAAAACATGAAAGAGAAAGGAAAGAAGGAAGGAAGGAAGGAAGGAAGGAAGGAAGGAAGGAGGGAAGGAGGGAAGGAGGGAAGGAGGGAAGGAGGGAGGGAGGGAAGGAGGGAAAGAAGGAGGGAGGGAGGGCGGGAGAGAAGGAAGACAAGGAAAAGTTCTTAAGGCAAAGATCTTCAAACAAGGGAGGAAAAGGAAGACTGTCTCAAATAAATTATCCCAGTTTTTACCTTGATAATCCAAAACGGAAAGAGAAAATTAAGCCAGAAGTAAACAAGGGAAAGAAAACAATAAAAATCTGAACCCAAATCAATGAATAGAAAACAAAAAATATTCACGAATTCAAAGGTTGATTCTTTAAGATCAATAAGTGTGATAGGCTTTTTAGTCAGAATAATAAAAAAAGAAGAGAAGGCACAAATTACCAATATTAAGAATGAGAGACCATTTGAGGAAAGATTGTACAGATATTAAAATGAAAATAAGAAAATATAAATAACTATACTCCTATAAATATGACAACTTAAATAAAAATTGAAATAGACCAACAAACTAAATTCAACATCACATTAAGTGAATTATGCACCATGACCTAGGAGAATCTATCCCTGGGATGCAAGAATGGTTCAATATATGAAAATCAATCAATGTGATACAGCACATTAACAGAATAAAAGATAAAATCCACATGATTATCTCAATCAATGCACGAAAAGCACTTGACAAAACTCAAAATCTATTTATGATAAAAACTCTCAATAAAATAGGCATACAAGTAACATAGCTCAGTACAATAAAAACTACATATGGCAAGTCCACAATTAACAACATAATATATGGGGAAAAACTCAGCACTCTGTGTGTTAATCTCCAACTATTCTCAGTCGGGTTGGTCATATTCTTTTTTTTATCTCTTCCTGCATGTCTAATAAAAACAATAAATAGACAAATTTTGTTAGCAAATCATTGAATAAAACCATTATTGCTTGTTTTCTCCTATTTGAAAAGCTATCTTTTGCATCTTCAAAAAAAATCAGTGTAGTTTTATTATATTGTTTATGTAGGGAGCCACAAAAGTATGTCAAGCTCAAGCTATTGGCTATTTCTCTATTGTAAATATTGCTTGAGACCTATTTTTGTGCAGATATAATGTATTGGGAAGTTTTCTTTTTGTGTTGTAGAAGAATAAAGCTTGGCTATCACGTATGAAATATTCCTGAAAGAAAAGGTATGATGGATACATTAGAGCAGTTTGAGAGTTTATTATGTGTAACTGCTGAGATTTCAGGAAGAGATTTGAAATCTCTGTAGATGCACCATGAAAGATCAGTGAATTTCAATTTTTAAGAGTAGACAAAAGAAAAAGTAATGGAAACAGCTTCATCAAAAAGTGCAGCTCAACCTGTTAAAATAGGGTTGGGAAATACGTGATTTCTACCCTAAATGTTTAGCGAAGGTGTCATTGAGGACAGTTTCCAGTCACCATCTGATGACAGAGAATCAGTTGACAGAGAATATTTACTAATGCAACTGAAATAGCAGTCTATAGGTCAAACTGACTTATGGGACAGGATCACAATATACTTAGAGAAAAACATACACACCTATGAATGGATTCATCTTAAAAACTGTATGCATATCTTAATGCATGAAAGAATAGATGATCAATACATAATGCATTTTAATACTGCTATTTTAGTTTTACTTCTGTTATAATTCTATTTAGAAATATGAATAAGAATGACACTTTTTCATCTTTCATGTCATCATTTTTAACGCAAGGAATTGTACCAAAATTTAACCTATAGTGATCTTATTTTTCCAATCCAAATATAAATTTTTTATAAATTATATTTATTTAATTCTAACCCATTAATTTATGTACAATTTGACCAAAGATTTTGAATCTCCAAAAATGCCACTCTGCAGAAATGAATGAAACTCATGAATGAATTTCAGAATGAATGAACAAATGAATTTCACTGCATGGAAATGAATCAGTTTTTTTTTTCCTGATCACATTTCATATCGCCAGTTCCTTAATCTCATTGAACTAAAGGTATTTATTTATCCTTAATGATAAAATAACATTTTATCACATTTTTATTTTTAATCTTTTAATTAGAAAATCGAAACTATTAGGAAGTAATTTATAAGCTACATTCAGCCACACAAAAGGAAATGTGTCTTACGGCTTTCTTTAGCAAACTTATATTTCATGACATAATTAATTTAGATTTTCTTTCTCTTATACAATTACCTTTTACAATTATTTTTACACTAAATAAAAAGTATGTAATATCTAAAATAGATACAAAAACACAGAAAATAATATAACATACCCTAATGTTGCCATCAGTGAAATTAAAAAAGGCTAATATTTTATCATATTTGTTTCAACTAAATAAATGTTATTTTACATATTCTAAAAATATTACCACTTGTGGTAAAGCCATAACAATTTCTAAACCCATTTTCTTTTATTCCCACCTGCTTACTGAGGTATAATACATTCTATTATGTATAATTAATATTTTATATAAAATTACAACACTGAAAATAGTAGAAATCTTATTGCAGTTTTCATTGAGACCTCACATCAAATCTTTAATCAACAACATTTCTTGGCAACTCATGGTGATTCATGCCTGCAGTCCCAGCACTTTGGGAGGCAGAGGTGAGTGGATCACTTGAGGTCAGGAGTTCGAGATCAATCTGGACAACATGGTGAAACCCTGTCTCTACTAAAAGTACAAACATTAGCCAGGCATGAGGGTGCAATCCTACAGTTCCAGCTACTTGGGAAGTTGAGGCAGGAGAATTTCCTGAGTTTGGGAGGCAAAGGTTGTAGTGAGCCGAGACTGTGCCACTGTACTCTAGCCTGGGTGACAGAGTGAGACTCTGTCTTAAAAATAAATAAATGAATAACAATTATAACAATAATTTTCCTTGGTAAATAATATCTATAGACAGAGCTTTTTATTCCTTTTTTGCATTATGATGTCTTTTCAATTAAATAGAATCTTATTTCCTACACTTGTGAGGATGATCGTAATAATTTTTATGAAGTTTCCTTTCCAATACAAACGTTCAGTGTCTTCTCGAATAACTACGTTGTCCAATATCAGCTTTAATAGATTTTTCTCTTCACCCCATGGTGAATGTTTGATGAAACAACTTTTCTTCCAGCTGTTAATACCACTCTGATGAAAACTCAAACCAAATTGACAAGCTAATGGAAACAGGGAATGATGGTGAAACTAGTAATTCCATCCTCTGAAAAAGTGACTGCTAAAAAAATATAGGCTTCCTTCGGAGTTAAAGGAGTAATGATTCAAGGCTTTATTTCTTATGGGTCAGTATGTCATGTGCTAGTTTTTCCCTCTTTAAGGAACGATATCCTATTTATGAATAATAACTCTTGAAACACCAGCATTCATTTGATAGAAAAAAATCAAGGCAGCACAATCGCAGAAAGGTTGTGAGTGTGTCACAAAAATTCACTGGCCGATATTCTATCCCTTTAAAAGTCAGCTCTAGTTGAATGAACATCACTCAGCCAAGTGAGAACTTTATCCCGTACTACAACATGTGCCTAAGAGCTTATTCGAAAGCATAATTCCCAGTTCCCAAGTACATCCTGAGCAAAGGAAGATGCAAAGTCTTATCGCATTTAATAGCTGCATTTCCCCCAAATTTGTGAAAGACCAAACATTGATGATCACTCTCCTTTCTCTCTAGAGAAACATATTTCATTGCCTACTCAACTGCTTATTTATCTCTATTAAGCCTGGATAAAATAATTTCCCCAAGACTATCTACATGATAATATTTGGAGGCCATAGTAACATCTTTAACAAGTGCTTATAATTTATATTATAACATTTCTTTCAAAGACCCTGTAGCAATTGACATTACATGAAAAATTATTTTCAAAAATCAATGTCCTTTTCTTCCAACATAAGATGCCTTTATTGTGCTTATTTTAGGTCGCATGTGGATATTTTGTCAGTATAAAAATGTTCCCTATTAGTTTAGAAGCAAAAGATTGTGGTATAAATGTATCACCAGATCAGTAAAGGGTTAAAAATAAACCCAATTACATTGACTTTTATAAGTACAACACAAACTAATTCAGGCTTATAAAAAAACAGCAGCAGATAGATTTAAGAAAAGTAATTGTCTGCTCAGTATTTTACTGTCTAAATTGAACTGATCAAATCTCAACTCTTATAGGAAGGACCAAGGTAAATAATTACTTGTGTGTATAATTAGTATGTAAAGTTCATTCAATACGAGGAACTTACATATTAAGGCTGGGGAGAGGGGATATAGTGAGTCAGCTGGTGAGATTGTATCAAGTACAAAGTTCATTAAGAGATTTTTATAGAGGCATACATTATATTATAAAAGTGAATTCTGAACTATCATGTTTTTCCACTATACTTTCATGCCACTTTGAAAATTTATTTTAACACTCTTCATAACTCATCATGGCTATTTGTCTTTTAATGCCACATTAATATCTTAACTATTTTCTATGAATAATCAAACAATTTCCAGAATAAATTAGAATTAATACACCAACTAATTCACTTAAATCATGGTCAGAATTATCTGCTTTGCTCCCAAGCAAATCTGATCTTGAATTGCAATCCTCATGTGTCATCAGAGGGACCTGGCAGGTAATGATTGGATCATAGGGATAGTCTTCTCCATCCTATTATCATGATAGTGAGTGAATTATCATGAGATGTGATGGTTTCAAAGTGGAACCGCCCCCTTCACTCCTGCTTTCTCTTCTGATGCCTTGTGAAAAAGGTGCTAGCTTCTCCTTCATCTTCTACCATGATTGTAACAGTCCTGAGGCATCCGCAGCAATATAAAACTGTGAGTCAATTGAAGCTTTTTTCTTTATAAATTACCCAGTCTCAGGTAGTTTTTTAACTAACAGTGTGAAAACAAACTAACACACAGATTTTATTTTAACAATTTCTGTTGATCTTTGTTTTGCAGATTCACATTCCTGTGGCATATTATATTTCATTTTTCTGCTCTTCTTTAAACATTTTTTAGTGCAGATGTCTTGGTACTAAATTGTCACCTATGTATGTCTGAAAAAGTACTTTTCTCCTATTTGTAGAATTCTTTTTTGGCAGTAATTTTGCTGCTGTTTTTGCATTTTGAAGATATTAATCCATTATCTTATGATTTAAACATTACATATTTCTTTTCATATAATATGTATTTCATTCTCAAGCTGCCTTTGAGATTTATTATGCAGCAGTTTGAATTTTAAGTATAGGGGTGTGTGTTTGCGTGTGCACGTGCACGCACACACACATGCTCATGCAAATGTGTCTGTACAATGATATTTGTTTTTTTTTAATGTGATTCGTTTCCTGGATCCATGATTTGATTTCATGAATTATTTTTGGAAATATATTAACTCTATATGGTAAAATTTATTTTCCACAACTCCCTCTTTTGATTCTAGGGTTCCATTTGAGGTATGTTAAATTGTCTGAAAATTTTTGCACAGTTCTTAAAGACTCTCATTTTGTTTGTTGGTTTACAATTTTCTTTTAACTCAAGTTTTCCTCTTTGTGCTTCAAGTTGGGTCATATCTATCTATCTTAACTGGTTTTTTCTTCATCTGTGTCAAGCCTAGTGAACAGCCCTTTCATTAGAGGTACTTTTCATTTGTTCTATCATTCTTCTAGCATTCCTACTATTTTCTTTATATAGGTTCTATTTCTCTGCTGAAATTTCCCACCTACTCTTGCAGTCTGGATACCTTTTCTGTTAGAGTCTTTAACACATTCATCATAATTATTTAAAATTTTCAGTCTGATTTTTCCAAAACCTAAATCATACCCAAGGATGGAATTTTTACTTTGTATTCATAACTAGAAATGTGCATGCACATTTTTCCAGAATGTTAGTATGGAGAGGTAAACATATTTATCCAAAAATTAAATTGGATGTGGACTTTGTTTCTGCGTCAGGGAACCATCAGCTTTGGTGACAGGACACAGGTAAAGCTCCCCAGGTGATTCTATTTTACAGCCAAGGTTGACCACGGCTACACTCTTCAATCCTGCCTCCTGCAATTTCTGCTTCTACTCAATCTAGTGCTGGGGCCCTTACCAAAATGTGCCTTACTGTGTAGCACAGTTGCCTCTTAAAATAAATTCACTGAATTAAAAATGGAAGACAACATTTTTCAAATAGCTGTTTCTTACTCTGACTATGGTTCTTTAATGCTTACCTGATGGATCCATTTTTATTATTCATTTTTATTCATTCCAAATTAGGAAAAACTCTCTTTCATTAGTTGAATCAACAGAGTGACATTTTTGGAATGGCACGTAATAAACAAATTTCCAGACACTATTCCTGATTTCCCAATATAGGCTCTAGATATTTCTATAGAGATGGCTTTTAAAACATACATTGCATCTAGTTACTTAGAGACTGAATAGTAGAAAATGGAATCACAGGATTCACAACACTGTAAATCTTGTTTATGAACCACCCAATTATTTCCTCAGAGGTCTTCAGGATGGTATAGAGTTGGATGAAAAAGGAGAAACAAAGGATATTGTTTCTTACTGGAATATTGGACTAAAAGCTCAAAATAAAATTCTAGCGAGATACAAGACAACTCTTTTTTATTCTGTCCTTCTACGCAAAATTGACCGAAACCACAGCATGGTGAGGCCCACCCTTGCTTTGTCTACATCAGTCCCTGGTTTTACGTCCAGTAGCAGCAGCCCAGTCCTGAGACTACGCAGCCTAGAAGCATGAACAGAAGAGCTCGTTGACCCAATACAAACTCATCAGGGATGATCACTGTGTTCTCTTTCTCTGCTTTCCTACTTTTTATTATTAAAAGCACAAAGGCATCACCACTTTCTTGATTCTGTACCTTTCTGAAAATTAAGGTTAATTGAAGCTGTACACCTGCTAAGATTTATAACTGTTGGAAAGTGAAAGGGATCAGAAAATTCTAAATGTTGAGCAACAATAAAGGAGATTTCAATAGGAAAATTTCAAATAAAAATCCAAGTATTAAATCACGCCCGGCCAGATGACCATCATTCTACACCAGGGAGCCCTTCTCCCATCTGACTCAATTCCACCCATTCCAGGGAGAAAGAACCTTCCCGTAAGAGCAAATCCACAGGTAAGATTAGATCACTTCCATTGCTGAAGGAGACCAAGCACACATGCAGAGAATCACAGAAGTATAAAACTGGTGTTGAACCCTTAACCCATCCCAGTCACCACAGCCATATTAAGAAGGTAAGTCAGCTTTACACAGAGACTATTAAGAAAGTTTCTAAATGAACTTAGTTTGTTCCTACAGATCTTCAAGCTTCATTGTTGTATTTTGCTTTATCAATGTTACAGAAGCAAAATACCTTTGGCAATATTACCATTTAAAATTAATAAAAGTTGTATAACCTTCTAGAAACAAAGTAACACTAATCAATATTCCCGTTTAAAATTAATAAAAATGTCTGGTAAAATATTTTTAAAGATATATATTTTGGCTTATTTTGAGCTGGCATAAAAGGAATTCTCAGAGATCAAAACAAATAAAAGTAAAAATCTTATCAGATAAGGAAAGGGTTGTTGGAAAAAGCCAAGGATATTTTTAAACACGGCCAAATAGACTTCCTAGAAATAAATACATAGGTGTTGAATTGAATTTAAAACTTACTGGATTATTTAAACAACAAATTAAACACAAATAAACAAAGAATTAGTAAGTTGAAAGTAAACCTAAAGAAATTTTTCCAAAGACTGAGAGGAAAGGCCATAGAAAATATGAATGAGAATAAAAAGAAATTGAAATAAAAATAATAAAACTTTATATATCATATTTAAATTCCAGAAGGTGAGAAGACAGAGAAGAGGCAATGTTTTAAGGAAGCATGAATGAGAATATTCAATAATTGATTGTAAAAACAATAGTTTAAAAAAAGCAAACTAAAAACCAATAAAATTGTAAAGGGCTTATTTGACCGAACAACTGCTCATGAATTAGGCACTTTTAAATAAGAAGTGGTTGAAAAGTTTCACCAAAAAAAAAAAAAAAAAAAAAAAACATAAGAGAGAGGGTTTTATAGGATAGACACAGAGTTAGAGCAAAGAAAATATTTGATTGGCTACAGTTACACATTTGCCCACTTTGGTCTGTCCCGTTGGAGTGTCCCTAGTTATATAAGTCTAAGATTGTTGGCTGCTTCTGATTAGCTGAACTTAAGTTCTGCTTTTCCTTAATATAGGCATTTAGAAAAAAAAAATAACACTAGCTAAGTTTTGCTTGTGTTTGCAAATCAAACAAGATTTAGGTCACTTACGAGGCCTAGCTGGCTTTGTCAACTCAGGGATTCTTCAGGTCTGGTCTCCATTTTGATTTACTTTAACCACATAGATATTGATAATAACAAAGCTCAACAAATCTGCAGAAGGGCGGATGAAAAGTAAGCACTAACTGGAAAGATCCGGATACCACTGCAGAGTACAAAGCATAATGAGAAGACGTGAAAAACAGCTAGATATTGACAAGAGGTTATCCGTAAAGAAATGGTACATAATGCTAAGAGCAGACTTTTCCACAGGAATGATGTAAACCAGAAAAATGGAGGAAAACATTTTCAATGTGCTAATTAAAAATATGCATGGGTCTGGTATTGTATATGAAGTGAAATTATCTTTCAAATTAAAAAGAATATTTTTAAATAACTAACACTGAGCTAGTGCTTATCATAAACAGGTTTACTAAAGTTGGGGGGGGACTCCCTGGACCGGGGCGACCATAGGGTTCTTGCAGCCCTTTGTATCTGTAAGGAATTGTAACTTGACTGTGACATGAATGAGGAAAGGGGGATTCATTTAGGTGTGGAGAAAAGCTGATGAGCTGCGTTGCAGTCCCCTGGTTAAAACATAAGATGACGCTAAGAACCAGGTGCACTGTCTATTGGAGAAGGCAGTTCTCCAAACAAAAGCAAACTTTGAGAGGCCATTGGACCACCAGTAAACGTGAGAGCTGAAAAAAGCTGGAGAGAGCAGTGTCTGCCTCACTAGAAAATTTAGATAAATGCACCCACTGTTAGCAGACTTATCCAGAGTAGAGAGAACTTAGACATCAACCCTCCCAGATTCCCCAAACCCATTGACAGTGACTTTCGATGTCTGAAGCAGCCATAACAAAAAGAAACTGTCTTTTAAACCAGATTGTGACTGAAATAATAATCTTACATTGAATACACCTGCATTCACCTTGTTTACTTTGTACACCATAATCTGTGGTTCAGAAATTTGTTTTTAGCTATAAAGTTCAATTAACGCATTCAGTTTGGTGACTTGAAATTTCACATTGTCATACTTTATGAGGTAAAGGAAAAATGCATTATAGCATAAAAATGAAAAAAATGAACTTTAGTGATGGGATCAAAAGGCCAATTTAAACTGTCAGATTGAAGGAAACTAGATAGGGCTTTCACTTATCAATACAGCCATTATCAAAGTATAGCACAATGCTTTGCACACTGCAGGGAATCAATAAACATGAATGAAACAGTTGAATCTCACAGTTGCAGGGATATATATATATATATATATATATATATACACACATATATAGTAAAAGAAAAAAGATGTTCATTGATAATAAAATTTATAGAAATTCTAATTTTAAAAATGTATTAAGATTAAGAAACCTAGAATAATATCTGGCCATTTTTTATTAGCTCTGAATTGCTATTTTGTATAAGCAGTACTCCCCAAAAGGTAAAAGAATAGGGAACAAAAGAGCCAGACCCGATTTTAAGTGGGCCACATGATACCTCTTTATTTCAAAACTGTTCATGATAAAGTTTGGAATTTTATCATGAGACTGATTCTAATTTAGGAGTTATTATGATTTAGAATTGGCTGTTCTTTTGTTTCAATTAAAGAGCATGTTAAACAAGTACATAATTTTCATTCTATCATTAAACTTGAACATAATTTAATAATGATTCAGTATACTACTCAATATGCCAAAATCCCCATTAAAATATGTGACAGTAAATGTTCAAAAATTTACATATTTATCTCCAAAATGTTAGCCAAGTAAATACAGTGAAATAACATGCTTTGTTACTTAAACTTCTAAATAGTAATATGCAAAACATAAACATTTTTTGAAGCAGTTGGGAATCAACAAATGAAAAGTATATGTATATAATTTCTAGTTTTTCTAGGAATTATTTGTCCTTTTCTAAAAACAACTCAGCTGTGTCTATGCAAAAATAATGAGGAAAATATTTAGGAATGAAATTTTTCTGTTTTTGGTTTACTTTGAGTATACAACTTTCAAAGAAGCAGTGGTAGTCTTAGGTGAAAAAATTCTTAAAAAAAAAAAAAAAAAAACTATCACAACATCAGCAGTCCTGAAGTTCCTGATGTATATGTAACTATGATACCTTCTTATTAATATAGGAAAATGCAGCGAATATGAGTTAGCTAATTCTCTGAAGGGACAAGTCATATCAACAACAAGGTATGAGGAGGGGAGAAAGAGCTATTCTGTTGCTGAATCCATGGTGCAGCATTTGAAAAATGCTGCATTGCTTTTGCAGTCACAGATACTTACCTGATGATTACTGGTAACATCAAGTATATTTTTTAACAAAAACTTTTCACCCATCATCATTTCTTTAAAGTATGGGAAATCTATTATCTACAGAGTTAAATCTCCTTCCAATGCCAGGCCTTTTTGTGTCTCCTTTGTTTCTTTATTCAAATGGATGCAGCTAAAGCTTCAGTACACACTTCCGGTCATGTTGCTGTTGATCTTGCATATTGTTTCTGTAATTTCCTCTCAATAATAGAATGTTTGCCTCTGTCAACTTCCAAGATTGTCCAAATGCTGAGCTGGATTCACATCATTAGGTCATCAAACTGCACACAGAATAAATTGTAGTGCTTTTGTTTCAACTGCAATCTAATTTTACAATTTTATTCCAAACCAGCTTTTTCTAGTTGTGTGTTGATTGCTTTGTGATATGTTCACACTCCATTACACAAATGCTGATGCTATAATTCACCTAGAAGGGACATGGAGATTGAAGGTAGCCCCAAAAGGTGCTCTCCAGAAATGTGCTATTCAAAATGCATCTCACTAATTGCTGTTGAGAGGTTTGCTGCTGATCTCTTTGATTGTTTTATACTGAAAAATAATTATAAGAAAATTATTTTGCTCCTGAATAGTATATAAAAGCCTTTTTTTTTTTTTGCTACCAAATATGACCCCAATTGTCATTGGGGGAACATAAAGACAAGGATAGAGATACATTTTGCATATATATATAAGATACATAAATAACAATGAGAAATTCAGTAGGAAAAAAATTACTCAGAAGTTGATAAATGAGACTTTTAGAAATCTCTCATTTCTTTTAATGACTTTTCCTGAATATTGTTTATTTCAACAATATGGTGCATTTATGAATGTTTCCAATGTATTTTTTTCTTATGGATGGTTAACACTCTGTCTTCTAAAAGGAATAAGACATAGCTTGATGATGATTACCCCGCATGTGAAAATTTTGCTTGTGTTATCTCCTTAGGTTTCTCTTACAGGATATCATGTCATTTTTTCTTCATGATTTACTATTGCCAAATACCAAATACCTCTTCAAATTCTGTTTTGTAAATTGACTATTACTCTAAATTAAAAATAATGTAAATAATCCCATTTTTCTTTATGCTTTCTCCTTCTATTTAAACCAACTATATAACTTACTTTCTCATCTACCAATTATTTATTGATAATATAAAAGTATAACAATTCAAATGTTATGTAACTTTTGACACAATGCAGTCATCTGATAACAAATACTTATTTAATATTCATCTCTATAAACCACTATGCTTCTGAGTTTGAATGTAAGCAAAATGATAACTATATTAAGGAAGTCTTCTTAATGTTGTCTGTAATAGGAAAAACAAAAACTAAAGACCTGCAAAAGCAAAATATAAAAATTTTCATATGATAGGAAAACAAAGTATAAGAGAAATTCAAACACAGAGCTCTCACTGTAGGTAAGCTGTAATTAGCGATTGCATGATAGAGAAGAGTGTGACAATACACAGGGAAGATTATTACATGTGAAAACTACAGGATAAGCAAAGGTCCTGGGGCACAAAAGCTCTACTACCGTTACCTAAGGAACTGATAGCAATATATATATAACATATATGTAGTTCAGTATACAGAGAAAAGTATGTTTAAGTGAGGTTTATCAATTGAGTCAACCAGTGAATTGATTAAAGAGGATAAGGACTAACAGTGATTGATGGTTTGCATTTCAGGCATCTTGTAGAGGCTATTTTGTGATTGAGGCCATAAGTCCCTTTGTATTTTTCCCTTTATGTGCAGTCTACCTTACTATATGCCCAGGACGTTTGTTCAACAATCTATATCCTTTACTGTATGGAACCTGTAAGTACAATCCTAAGTGGAAACTGCATGCAAAATTTAGACACAGATACAGACGGCAAAGAATAGCCAAGTGTTCTTTGAAACAACTGTATTTGGGATTTTTTTTTTTTTTTTTTTTTTTTTTTTTTTCTGAGACGAAGATTCCCTCTTGCTACCAGGCTGGAGTGCAATGGCATGATCTCGGCTCACCTCAACCTCTGCCTCCCAGATTCCAGGAATTCTCCAGCCTCAGCCTCCCAAGTAGCTGGGATTACAGTCACATGCCACCACGTCCAGCTAATTTTGTATTTTTAGTAGTAGAGACAGGGTTTCTCCATATTGGTCAGGCTGGTCTGAACTCCCGACCTCAGGTGATCCGCCCACCTCGGCCTTACAAAGTGCTGGGATTACAGGCCTGAGTCACTGCGCCCGGCCTTGGGATTTTAAAATGTTTTTTCCATATTTATGTTATGTTTTTCAATCATTAGTTTTAGTAGACAAGTGGAAATCTGTTTGCTAATGGGAAACAATGTTAAATGGATTTAAATCAAAGACACCACTACTCCACACTTCCTTCTTGAAGATGAATTTACTCTTATTCAAAAAAATGAAATAGTTGTAACACCATAAATGATATTTGTGGTAAAGGAGGCGACTACTCTCTTTTTCTGCTGTTGTGTTTGTTGTCTTAGGGCTGAGTCTGAAAGGAAACTGTTCATATTACTAGCCTCAATAAGGGCTTTTTCTACCAACATATTCCTTTAATTCATCCATTGACTTGTCAGTTACTCACTGATTCACTCTTCCACCCTAAGTACTCACTTGCTCACCGGTTAGTAACTGAACAATGAGAACACAGCAGCAAGCAGAAAAAGAAGCCCCTTGCTTTCACAAAAAGCAGGTTTTTAGTCAGAGCACGTTAACCTGAAAAGAGTTTTGAAGGTCAAACCTGGAATTACAATGCTGGGAATAGGCATATGAGTTAACAATATTATTTTCTTCTCCATTTCTCTTTTTTACAATTGAGCCCACCGTTGTGTCATTGTATGATAAATGACATAAAGCCCCCAGGAATCATATTATGTTCTGTCTTGATTTATTCATTTAATTTTTTTCTCTTTCAATTTTTTCATATTGCCTATTTCTATCTTGGGTTTTCCAAAATTCAAATGTTAAAAATAAAAGAGTACTATACATATTAATGGTCATATGACTGCCATGTTTTTACCCAGATTAATTTAAGAGTGGAGGGTTTTAATAAGCACCCAGAAGATACAAACTGTTTCTATGAGTAAGTATACATAAGAGTTTCATAACATATTTATTGGTAGTATTTAATGATTAACAAAAATAACTAATTTATTGTTTATATTATGAATTTCATATACAGTTTCCCTGTTTCATCTGCATAAGTGCTCTATCAGAGATTATGCTCATTTAAAATTAAGAAAACATATTTTAAGAATAATTAATAGAAAAAACCTATTTTAATATCTCACTAAAGCTACCTCTTGTTGGTTATTTGCCATGTTAATTCTCTTCATTTTCTTTAAAACTGAAAGACATCTAAACATTGCTGAAAGGGCGGAGATCTTGGAGAGCCAAGACATGCCTATCTTTGATGTTTACTTGATCTAAGGAGAGGAGACTCAATACCACAAACTCAGCTTTTAAAGAAAAAACATTACGGTCTACCCAAATATATCAAATCTCTGGACTCATCTCTGGGTTTGAAGCCTGGCAATAAGTTAGAAACTGAAAAACATAAGATTTCTTTCAGGCTAAAAGGTTACAATAGAATGCATTACATTGGTAATGCCATCTAGGAACTGGATGGCTTCAAATTCTTCTGTGCTCAGCAAGCCTAGAGGGGAAATAGAGTGATTTTCAATAATGCCGCACGATAATGGACCCAATTCTCCCCTGCATCTCAGGGAATATGGGTTTTTTAAACACAAGGAAGTGAATCTCTGCCATTTTCATTTCCCTCTTATATCCCACAATTTAATCTTTCCAAAATCAGATTTAGGGGAAAAAAAAAAAAAAAAAACTATTTCAAACCAAGCAGAAGCACTCATTCTTCCATCTTCTGTGTATTGTGTTAAAATGTAGCACTGGTATTTCAAATCTTAAATATTGTAATTAAAAAAAAAGATAAGGGAATATATGTTAGGTAGTTAAAATATTTAATTTTAAAAGGGAAACATCCATTTATTTTTTAAAATATGCAAGTGGAGAATAAAAAATAAATATATGTCATAAAAGTTTATAATGTATATTACAAAGTTAAAAGGATTGTATCAAAATATTAATGATGTGACTTTATTGATTATTTTATATTTTCTAACTGATATGTTAATTATATTCTGGTCACATATCATTTGATTCTTACATAACCTATGTAATGTAGGTAATTATTATTATCATTGTTTTACAGATGAACTCATAGCAATAGAATGCAACTCTGTTAAACCTGTATCTGTCGTCAATGCCCAGGAAGTTAAACACTCTCAATTACAGGGGTGTGAATTTTGTGTCTCTGCATGTGCAACATGGATTCATCAATGACCTCACCAAATTTTACATAAACATATATATCATATTTTTATAAATATATAAATTATATATATATAAGCCTAATATATGTACACACATATACAGAAAAAGAGGTCCTCAAGCCAGTGAATTCAAAACTAGAGAAATATGAATCAAAATTATATTGAGATGTCAAATTATTATCTTATAGACACCACATGCCAAAAATTATGCAGTTTGACAATACCAAGTTTTTGAAAGGATTTGTACCCAGTGTTAAAATATATGAATTAACATCAATTTATATGCTTTGCTAGTGGGAGTATAAATTTAGTAAGAGAACTTGGGAAACAAACTGGTTTCCCAATTGGTTACAAATTATTTTGTAAAGTAAGCATATCTAATCCAGGTATGTACATAAGAAATATTCTTGTATTTATACAGTAGGAGATAGGTCTAAGAACGTCTACAGCAGCAGTGTTGGTTATGAGGAAAGAAAACTGAAGGCAGGTTAAATATCCACTGAGCAGAAGATGGTCAGGTATGCCACATTCACACAAGGGAATTTTTACAGTAGTAAAATGAAACGTAATTTACGTCCATTGTATGATATGAATGAATCTTAGTAAGACAATGTTTAGTTTGTAAACAGTTACAGAAAACTGCATCCAATATAACTTTCTTTACAATTTTAAGTACACTTAAAAATAAAATTAATATTTGTTTAGGTAAATACACACACACACACACACACACACACACACACACACAATTTGTCAGATTTGTTATATCAGGGATGAAGTCTGGGAAACCCACTGGCTGGTCAGAGGAGTCAATGGGAGTCAATGTTGGTAATTTCAATTCATCGGGTTGTATGATGAGTCTTGTCTATCTATTGCATTAGTAAACTATATATAATAAATAATATAAAGTAAAATAAAGTGGGTAATGCTAATTTGAGGATTGAATGTGATAGTGCATAATGAAGCAAGAATTACGATATGTCTATTTCTGTGTACCTGACCCTACTTCTTACAAAAATCAAACAAAAAGAAGCAGCAGAATTTCTGAAATCCGTTTCCAAATTGCTTGAGCCTCATTTCATTCTAGATGAACAGCTGGTGTCTGTGAAGAGATGTCACAATCGTCGTCCTTCTGGGTGTATGAGCAATGCCCTATGAGCAATCTCTGTTTTATTCTTGGTACACACATGGCTTTCCCCTTGCCCTATCTCTACTTCCTTTTTTATGTATCCCAGACTGTTTTAGCTTAGTTTCCAAGAAACGATTCTGAGATGGAGGTTTGTGTACAGGAAGTTGACTTGTAAGTGCTCTTAGGAAAAGCAGTTCTAAGAGAAAGAGAAGAGCAGGGTTTAGCAGAGGGGGTGGTTAAACTACCACACAGTTGGCACAAAGGCACCCGACCTGCCTGGAGCTCTGCAGAGGGATAGCCTTTCTGAACTTCCCTGCAGAGGTGTCGGGGCCTTTGAATCTTTTTGGAGACCAGTCATCGGATGCTGACTTTCCAGGGAAGGGGGTTGTAACCTTGTGTGAGGTGACTCCTTTTGGCTGATGGAAATTTCTGAAGAGGGACTCTGCTGTGAAGTGTCAGCAGTGGATAACTCACAGCAGCCAGGGATGAGTGCCTGCATCTCCAGAGAAAGTTCTAGGCTGCACCCCACACTTTCACTGGATTTCAGTTGTGTGAAGAGACCATGTCTCATCTACCATTCTATTTGTTGCAGTGCCTAGAATTGGGCCGTCTCAGGGTAACTGATCAATGAACAATTGGTTACATTACTATTTGTTACAAATGTGCACTCTTTAACTTTTAAGAGTGCAATAATAAAATATTTCATTTTAATTGTATCACTATTCCTCAGGTTTAAAAAGATTGTTTCCTATTTACCACGGCATGAACTGAGTACATAAATCTTATTTGCCTGTAATAAAAATATTGGTGGCAAAACTATCACATTCATCATAGTCTTTTATGTTCAACTGTAATGTTCTTTATTTAAAAAATCATGACAGGGGCTCCTAAAGAGCTCAAGAGAAGTAAATGGCAAATTATGACTCATAAAATGTGAAAGACAGTTTAGGATTGGAAACCAGGTAAAATTCTTGTTACCCAGTTAAAACATATCCTACAAAAAAGAAGGTTGTTAGTATGTTCAAAGACAATATACTGAGATTCACACAGCCTATTACCCTTTCTTACAACAGTGAATCTATGATCCCAGTATCCCACTAGGAGAAAATCTCCTTCTAAAGACCAAATATCGGCAATAGAAAGGATGAAGTTAAAAAAAAATGCAATAAACAAAAATGTTAATATAGAGCCTGAAAGACTTAAAGAAATCAGAGAACAAATGTTTGCAAATAGCTGTGCCACTAAATAAGTGAACACTTTATAACAGGGGAAATCAGAATAAAATTTAAAATGTTATAAGACATGTTTCTTTGTAAATTAAGAACAAAATACAGAATAATTTTTGTTTTGTTTGTTTGTTTGTTTGTTTTGTTTTGAGACAAAGTCTTGCTCTGTCACCCAGCATGGAGTGCAGTGGTGCGATCTTGGCTCACTGCAACCTCCACCTTCTGGGTTCAAGCAATTATCCTGTTTCAGCCTCCAGAGTAGATGGAGTTACAAGCATATACCACTACACTGGCTAATTTTTTGTGTTTTTAGTAGAGACAGAATTTCACCATGTTAGCTAAGATGGTCTCCATCTCCTGACCTCAAGTGATCTGTCTGCCTCAGCCTCCCTAAGTGCTAGGATTACAGGCGTGAGTCATTGTGCCTTGCCCAGAATTAAAAAAAAAAAAAAAAAAAAAAAAAAAAAAAAAAAAAAAAAAAAAAAAATTGAACATTAATGGGAACATGGTAACAGATAAAAAGCAAGCCAGCCTAACTGAGGAAAGAAATATGAAATTTTAAAAAATCAACATAGAAATGACAATAGTATGAGAAAAGTAGAATTTAGGATGGGGACTTGAAAAAATAAGCAATTTCAACTAGAAAATAATTGCAGTAAAATTATATGAAGAAAATTTAAAAATGTATTGGTTACAGACAAAACTAAAGCTAAATAAGGTGATTTGTACCTTCCCACAAAAAGAACAAATCAAACAAAAAATGGTAAAAAACGTTCCTTAAACCAAGTGTTGCCTGCAGAATTAGCTTGAATATGAAGATTAAAAGTACAGAGTATGAACAAGAAAATATGACATAGAGCATTAAACGCACCTATTCTGCTAAGATTTTTAGACCTGAAGGTTATAGAAATAATTTGAACCATAGCCAGCATCCCCCAAGAATCATCTACACAGGGAAAATAGCTGATGAGTTTTGGACGTCTGCTTTAATAGAACACTAACAGACTTTCTCTAACATGTAACAGCACATGTAATAGCTATTTCCTGAAAACAGAAACTAAGAGTTCACTCAGTTTATAATGGAGTAGTCGTGATAGTAAGAATTGAATTTATTAACTGTTGAACTACACTAAGTACTGGTTCTAATTACATAATAAATGTTTCAAACATTACAATAGTGAAATGATAGCTTTGTTTTCTTTCAAATGATCCATTTGTTTAAGCACTTCACAAGAGTATATATTATGTATGTAAAGAGATAACTTTTCTCTCACTTCTCTAGTATCTCGGCAGAAAAATAGAGTTGGGAGCAGCAATATGTCACTTCTAACAACATGATATTTGGCTAAATCATTAAATATATGCCAGAGTGGAAACTAGCAAGCACCTGCCCTCCCCACTTTTGTTTCAGTCCTGATGAGTCACATGGCAAACACTGGGGATGGGCTTCTGCTGTCTCTCTCATTCTCTCCCTGTCTCTGTCTCTCTCCTGTCTCTGTCTCTCTCCCTCTCTCTCTCTCTCTCTCTCTCTCTCTTAGAGAGCCTGAGTGAGGGTTCAGTCATACAGATTCCATACATGTAAATAGCTGCCAAAGCATAGGTGATGATAAAATGTGGCAATATAATTAGAAGTGATGTTTTGAGCATTTATTGGCTTTGTTTTAAAATATGTTATTTTACTATAACTTAATATAATTCCATTTTAATAATACCTGTGTTTAACAACCAGCTTGTACAAATCTTGAAAAAATAGCAACAGGCTGTAAACTCTAGCTGTTTTTGTTTCCTTCAATTCTCGGCTCCACTCACTCAAATCAGGGAGTCCAGCATTTTTATCCTCTGTTCTCCTTTTAATGTCACATCCTGAAAATTCTCTCAGGACATTAGTCTGGGACATCACAGGACACATCCAGCCTATTTCCCTTGTTTCAGAAATTACTCTACTTCATTGCCTTTACAACATTTTATTGCATGTATTTAAGATGTGCAACATGATGTGTTGATGTACTTATAGACAGTGAAATGGTTACTATAGTCAAGCAAATAAACATATTCATCATCTCACAAAGTTACCTATTTTTTTTGTGTGTGTGGCAAGAACACCTAAAATCCACTCTTTTAGCAGAAATCCCAAGTTCAGTACAATATTATTAAGTACAGTCCTCATGTTGCTTGCTGCATTTTGTCCACTATTTTGAAAATATTTGTTTCAAATATTTTATCTAGGTTTTATTGTTTTTTTTTTTGTGGGAGGGTAAATTGTGGTTTTGAAACGTTTTGATGAGAAGTGAAAGCCATGTGATGTTTTTCATAATAATAAAAATCTATAAAAGGGATGAATGGGAATTGAGGAAATAGGAACAATAAGATAATCATGTGGATATTTTTGTTTTGAGGCAGATGTGAGCCTAGAAGGAATGTAGCATTATATAAATAAGATTTTGTCTTCCTTTTTAAGAAATAGGACATAGTATCTTGGCTGAAACCATCATCCTTTTACCTGTTTTATATTGACCATAAATAATTATGTTATATCATGGAATATACTTTCTACAAGTAATCTTCAGCTTGTGCTTCAAAGTGGTATAAATTCATTTTTAAAGGACATTCAAAAATTTTTCAATGAAATTTTACTATGTGTGTGACTATGATCTGCTAAAGGTAAATGGTTATATATCTTATTTATTTCTTTGCTTTTAATACAATTTCTCCATTAATATGTTTATACAACCAACATTCTTTTCTTTCAACACTTATGCTATTGAACATATTCATAGAGAAATACTAAAAAATTATATGTGGATATTTAAAACAAGTTGAACATTTATTACAATTATTTCTCTGTAATCAAAATAGGTATACTAGTTAAATAACAGTAAATACAAATGTTCAAGTTCTGGTGATTTTGAAAACTTAAAACGGAGAGCAATAAAGTCATCAACCTGACCATATAATAATATTCAAATTCATAACCTAAAGAGTTATTAGAAACAAGAAATAGCCAGAAAAGGGTAAAATGGAGTTTGAATAAAAAAACAGTTTCTGAGAAGTTAAGTATATCTCTTTTTAAACAAGGAAAAAATATATTTTGAAATATAAATCTTCTAAAATTTTGAAGATAACTGAAAATATATACTAATATCTCCCATTCATGGCCAGCAATTTAACTTGAATAAAAAATAATAATAGAGACATGTTTTGAAAAGGCTTAAATGATTTGTATGATAACTTGTAAATTGCATATAATAACAGTGTGTATTTGACCTGGACTAGAAATAGTTCCACCTCTACTCTGAAGAGACTATATTTCTGAAAGAGTTGGAAGTTCTGCATATATTGTTTGGACAAGAGGTAGATGCAAGGGGAGCAATGAAACAATTGGGGATATGCAGCAAAGATGTTTTTATACCTCAGACATTCAGATGAATGACCAATTGCCCTCTTACCACATTGCAGAAGAGATCAACTAGTTGTGATGTGTGATATTATGACAGCATGGACAGTGTTACAGAAATACCATACAACAACATTAAACATAGTTCCAGAGTCCAGGAAGAAGCAAATAGAAATATAATGTGTGTTCTAAGCAAATTCCTGTAATTTTTTATTCAATACCTTCCTATTTCAAGAAACATGAAAAGGAACAATACTGTCTCAGTTTCAAGCATGAGTGTACTGGCCTTCTGGATTATGAAAATCTCAAAAATTTGTGGCATGTCTTCATTCATTTATGTGGTTCAATTTTCTTCCCACACATTCTTCCTGACCTTCATAGTTTCTTTCTACTTACATTCACATTTTGTCCTTATGGTCAAATTCCAGAAAGAAAAAAATCCCTGAAATATTCTCAACCATCATTTTCTATACTTTAACAATTGGCCCTTAAACTTTTTAGTATATTTTTATAGATATCAAACTTTCAAAAGATCAAATCATGCTTCAAATAATTGAGAAACTAAGTTTAGCAGATTATCGACAGCATTTATTTATTTTTAACTAACAAATTTACATAGAAAATGTATTCTACACTTTTCAGACAAAATAAATCTTGTAGACAGATTATCAAAATATATATTGAAGACAGATTATCAACAGCATTTTATACTAAGCTAAGACAACTTGAAATCATCCTGAGTACACTAGAGGAACAAACACTTGCACAAATAAAAACAGATCTGTGACCAAAAAAAAAAAAATGTTTTTACCATCTTAAGCAGAGATTAGCACATACTTTTTATAGCAACTTGAGAGACGGGTTGAAAGAAAAGAAAGTCTGAATGCAGGAAAAAGAAGTCTGCACAATAAAATATGAGCTATATAACTTAATTTTCATAATTATTAATTAGGTTGTAGGTAGGATATATAACTGTTTAAACTGTTATTGACAGGTAAGATATATAATTGTTTAAATAGAGACTGAGGAGTAAATTCCAGACTTTGGAAGGTCATAAAATGAAATGTTGTCTTTATATGCTGCAAAATATGCAGTGTCCCAAAAGACTGTAGTCCTTCTTCCAAATGTTGTTTGGATTTGTGTTAAAAGAAATGGTGATTCTCTGACTTTCCATATTAATACAATCACTGGAATAAACAAAAGCAATCCTCTAAGAGTGAAAATTTAAAAGCAACTTAAGTATTCATTGAAGGACCTGATTAGTTTGCTTATGACACAGCCATACAAGGATAATATGTCTCTGTTAAAAGCAATAAATTCGTTATCTGATATTGATCAAGAGCTACAAGATTTATTTTGTCTGAAAAGAAAGGTGTAGAATACATTTTCTATGTAAATTCGTTAGTTAAAAATGAATATATGTACAGTAGATAATTTTGCAGTTATATAGAGTAAGAACTTTAGATGTCGATGTGAATATGGCTTGTATGGATGGCAGATGCAGATGTAGTAACAGTTATAGATGAATTAAGATGGCTTTTTATGTGTTTAACTTTTCTGGAGCTTAGAGGGACATTTTGTGTAATAGTCATCCTTTGAGAGAGATTTTTGTGTTTGTAATTAGAATGGTGACTAGCTATTATTCTAAATGTTTGTTTCTTGTTTTACTTTTGCATTTTTTTTTGTCTTACACATTTTGTTGAATTTCATGTGGATAAAGACCACATTAGAGGGTTTTTTTCAATTTTTTAAAAATAGAGCTTGATCTATGGTTCAATAGGTATTTTTTATTTTTTATTTATTTATTTATTTATTTTTTTGAGACGGAGTTTCACTCTTGTTACCCAAGAGTGCAATGGCGCGATCTTGGCTCACCGCAACCTCCGCCTCCTGGGTTCAGGCAATTCTCCTGCCTCAGCCCCCTGAGTAGCTGGGATCACAGGCACGTGCTACCATGCCCAGCTAATTTTTTGTATTTTTAGTAGAGACGGTGTTTCACCATATTGGCCAGGATGGTCTCGATCTCCTGACCTCGTGATCCAACTGCCTCGGCCTCCCAAAGTGCTGGGATTACAGGCTTGAGGCACCACGCCCGGCCAGGTATTTAATTTTGGTAATAGTTTAAATGAATTTGAAAGAAAATTACATTTTGGTGTTACTGGGCGCCATCTATATATGTAAACACACATGTATGATTATGTTATACATTTTAGTATATGATTATGAATTACATATCTTATTTAGTATATACTTACGTTTGTAATATGCCTAGATATTACTATAGCATTCTATATATATGATACAGGATATAGTCTATTTATTATACATGCTATATTTTGATATGTTATATACCATTATATATATATATTATATGCATACGTACACACACACTATGCAATATACATACATTTTAAATATGCATATGTAAAATTAGGTCAATTTTATGGAGGTCTTCCATATTATTTATCGACTATTATCTTTATCAATTATTAAAATAGAAATATTCTAATATGTTTTGATCTATGTAATTAAACTTTGAAGTATAAAGTATATATATATATATATATATATATACATACTGTATTTTTTACATTATTATGTGTTTTGATTTATAATTTTTAACCTGAATGCCTTCTTAAAAACTTTTTTTCCTAATAGGTATTCTACTAAAAATATAATAATAGCAACATTCTGTTGTTTTGTTTTTGATTTTTAGATTTAGTTTTGAATTACTAATATTAAGGCTTCAGATAAAAGCAATGCTCTACAACACACCTGAAACCTTGACTGAATAAGCTTTACAATTTGCATGACCCCTTAACTATACTCATAGTCATAACACAGTCTTTTTTTCTACACCAGTATTTTTCCTGCCTCAATATGAAACATACCTGAAACCTTGACTAAACTGGCTTTACAATTTGCATGGCTCCTTAGCTATACTCATAGTCATAATACAATCTTTTTTTCTACATCAATATTTTTCTTGCTTCATTATGAAACATACCTGAAACTTTGACTAAACTGGCTTTACAATTTGCATGCTCCTTAACTATACTCAAAGTCATAATACAATCTTTTTTTTCCTATACCAATATTTACTCTACATCAATATGAAACATACCTGAAACCTTGATTAAATTGACTTTACAATTTGCATGACTCCTTAACTATACTCAAAGTCATAACACAATCTTTTTTTTTTCTATATCAATATTTCAGGTACAGTATAATTTCACTAGATCTTCTCCTAAAAACTTATATAAACACACAATTATATCAGGTAAGTCTTTTTTTTTTTTTTTTTTTTTTTTTTTCTAGAAAGCATCTTCCTTTATTCTAGCATGGACCTGAAGGTCTCTAAGTAAATGAGACTACCCCTTGAGTGTATGTGTCTCTAAAATAACATTTTAGACATTCAGCAAATGTCAGGAAAGACATATCTATGCCATCCAAGATCATATTGGTGCTTATGTAGTTTGAGATATTAAAGAAGCTCATTTCCTTGACTAAGATGAATGATTCAGCCAAAAACCTCTTATGTAAATTGGTATTATGATTTATTTTCCAGGCTGCATGACTAACAGTTTTTCATATTTGAAATACCTGACAAAATATACACTGCTAAAATGAGCAGACTTAAGAAACCAGGAGATCCTAAGAGTCTATAGCAGAAAATCTTGTTATGTTGCACCAAAAAGTTCAGACTTCTGAAGAAGTTTTCTTTCATCTATTTTTAGGATTCACTGTCAAATAGACCATATATTACATCCTGAAGTCTATTTATTTGTTGATTTATTAGTGAACTCATCTAAAATACATTCTTCACTGTCTTTACAGAAAAATGTACCATTTTTCATCAAATCCAAATTACCACTGACTGTAATTTGTGCTATGTAATTTACCAAATACAATTGTAATTATGATTGTAAGTTGCTGATCATAAGATGTTTCCTGATTTCTGATGGATAAGTTTGTGAAATCTTGATATTTGTTGTATTTGTTGCTGCAGTGATTGACTTTATTGGCAATGCTATTGCAATAAATGCCAAAACTTCAGAAGTTTTAATTGAATATGCAGATTATTTAATTATATCTTCACAATTAATTGGTCCATGATCTCAGAATGAAGGACCCAAGAGGATGGATGGTACTTAGTATAAGATACCATCACCATGAGATTATCTTTTACATAAAAGTTTACATATTTGGCATAGTGTATTGTCAAAGTTGGACAGTCAGTCAGACTTAGGATAATCTTGTAAATAAAATGACTTTCAAAAGATATTACATAATTTGTGAGGACCACTGAGAAATAACACATTTGAGCACTATGTTTAGGGCTGGTAAGCTATCAAGTCATTAAATAATTGTTCTCAAGCCTCTGACTGGAAGTAGAAGAACTCAAAAGCAAGTATCAATCCATGCTAGGGTAGTATCAAGGAAAGAGAATTTGGATATAAAGTAAAAATCTTTTTGCACGAAAAATTTCAAATTAAAACTCTGAAATAAATTAAAATTGTTTAATTATAAGGAATAATTGAATTAATTAAAAATACATGAAATGTACAATAAATCTTAAGATGATATGATGCATATAAGAAAATAACTGGTTATTCTTATATAATTATAGAGAATGTGCATATAAGGCCTTACAATAATGCAATACCATGGATAATAATAGCAAAACAAAACTGTTGTTTGTATTGATTGGTGCTCGGTTTAAGTCAATGTACTCAGATTCAATGCTACCACTGATATTTTTAACGTAATTCAAAAAAACTATTCTAAAATTCACATGTAACCAAAAAAGAGCCCAAATAGCTAAGACAATCCTAAGCAAAAAGAATAAAGCTGCAGGCATCATGCTACCCAACTTCAAACTATCCTACAGGGCTACATTATCAAAACAGAATGTGCTGGTACAAAAACTGACACACTGACTGGTGGATCACAATAGAGAACCCAGAAATAAAGCCACACATCTACAGCCATCTGATTTTCGACAAAGTTGACAAGAACAAGCAATGGTAAAAGAACTCCCTATTAGACAAATGGTGTTGGGATAACTGGCTAACCGTATGCAGAAGATTGAAAATGAATCCCTTCCTTACACCATACACAAACATCAACTCAAGATGCTTTAAAGACTTAAATTTAAAACCAAAAACTGTAAAATCCCTGGAAGACAACCTGTGCAATACCATTCTGGACACAGGAACTGGCGAAGATTTTATGCCAAAGATGCCAAAAGCAACTGCAACATAAAAATTGACAAATGGAATCTAACTAAGCCTAAGAGCTTCTATACAGTAAGATAAACTATCAATATGGTAAACAGACAACCTATAGAGTGGGAGAAAGTTTTTGCAAACTATGCATCCAACAAAGGTTTAATATCCAACATCTATAAGAAACTTAAGCCAATTTTCAAGAAAAAAAATAAAAACCTCATTAAAAAGTTGGCAAAGGACATGAATAGACACTTCTCAAGAGAAGACATACATTCAGCCAATAAGCTTATGAAAAAAACTCAATGTCATTGATCATTAGAGAAATGCATATCAAAACCACAATAAGATTCCATCTCACATCATTCAGAATGACTATTATCAAGATGTCAAAAAATAGCAGATACTGGTGAGGTTGGAGAGAAAAAGGAACACCTATGCACTACTGATGGAAGTGTAAACTAACTCAACCATTGTGGAAAGAAGGGTGGAAACCACTCAAAGAACTACCATTTTATCAGCAATCTCATGACTGGGTGTATACCCAAAGAAATACAAGTTGTTCTACCATAAAGGCACATGCATGTGTTCATTGCAACGTCATTCACAATAGCAAAGACATGGAATCAATCTAAATGCCTATCAATGGTAGACTGAATAAAGAATATATGATACATATACATCATGGAATACTCTGCAGCCATAAAAAAGAATGAGATTGTGTCTTGTGCAGGAACAGGAACGAAGCTGGAGCCATCATCCTTAGCAAACTAATGCAGGAACAATAAGAAAATCCCATATGTTCTCATGTATTAGTGGGAACTAAATGATGACAACACATGGACCCAAAGTGGGGGACAACAGACACTGGGGCCTACTTGAGTGTAAAAGGTGGGAGGAGGGGGAGGATCAGAAATAAATAACTATTGGGTACTAGGCTTAGTACCTGAGAGAAGAAATAATCTGTACAACAAACCTCCATGACATGAGTTTACATATGTAACAAACTTGCATGTGTATCCCTGGAGCTAAAATAAAATTTAATTTAAAAATGTCATCAATATGATTCTTTTAATTTTCTCCATGTTTATTACAGTTACAAATTTGATTGGCAGGGTTTTAACCACTTATGTGGGGTTATCTTCCCAGCAGATAAGCACCATAAACTGTATGTATGAGCTGACCTAACAGATAAGCAAAATAATGGTCTGAAAAGCAAATAACAATTTGCAAAGGAAGCCAGGAAAAATTGGCAGAAACAACTTTTTTTTTTTTTTTTGTAATTTTATTTTTTTTTTTGCATTCTGCACCTGTAGGTCAGACTGAACAAAAACAAACATTTGTAAACTTAGCAAAAGTGAAAGAGTAGGTAACTTCTTATAAATGTGAAGAATAACTAGCATATTTGAATGTCCTTTGGAATTGAAGGCACTGAAAATGTTCTTCAGGATTAAGGGCCATATTTGTCCATGACCTTTATCCCAGAGTTCAAAAGCAATTTTGAATCACTTTATTGAGCAGAGCTGAGATGCAGAGTGCATGGACTGAGAGAAATGATTGATCACTGTCTGCTAGTAAAATAAATGGGAAGATACAGTGTCAAAATTTTTGCCTCTTAATGTAATGTTCTTAAATTACAAAGAAAAACAACACAATGTGAGACAATCAGGATCTAGGGAGACTATCAAAAATGTGCAAGTCAATGAAACTGAAAATGGTTCATGAAATTTTATTCTTCTTAGTGTCTAATATTAGCATAAACAGTAAAGACTGTAGAAAACCTAGTGTGTTAATTGATTTTGTCAACCACTTTCTAAAACCCTTCTTGAAAACTAAAAATAAGAAAGAACTTCTTGGTTTTGAATACCAGCAGTACAGTGTAGGAATCAGATTTTATCTTATACTTATCGCTACTTGAATCTCTAGATTCAGAGCCCCTGTTTCAGTGTGAAACACAGATCACCAATTAAACATTACACTAACTAACCTGTGTTGAAAAAAATATTTGCTTTCAGGTCTCTACCTGAAGATGTCCATGTTCTTTGTAGGAAGGAAATATATCTTTTATATAAGGCCATGTAGAGATTCATTTTAAAGTAAAGTTTGGAAATATGTTTCTTCCAGATTCAATCTAGCTTATTATGTTCCTATCACCACAGAGTTTGCATTCTGTATATATAAGAAATTAATTTATACAATTTTTTAGGTAAAGAATGTGCCATTTAATAACTTGAGGCAAACTCCTTCGTGCTATTGAGCATGAGGACAAAATTCTAACAAAAAATGCTAATTTGAGTCACACAAAATCAGCATGAGATAGAACACCTGACAGATTATTCTAACCTACTCTCATTCTAGATAATATTCAAAGTTATAGCTATGTTATAAATTATACTTACACAGGTTACAAGTTTATTAGATTATATGTTATTAATAACATAAGTTTAACTTATAACTAATATACTCATTGTGTAACTTATAATCTATAATAACTACTTTATAACTTATTGTTATAACTGTGCATAATAAAAATCTTATTCATTTATATGAAAAACATTTAGATCCTTTAGTATCCTTGACTGTCAGTATTTCTTGCTAAGTGGATCAAATATAAATATACTAGAGATGGTTGATCATGGAGTTAAAAAAAAAACTGATAAAAAAAATAGTGACTTTGTTTATTTTTCTTCGAGATTATTAGTTCCGTGTTAGCATATCCCTTTTTTTTTTCTGATAAAACGGGAATTTTTTTGTATTATTTCTCTGTGTTGTTTCTGTTGCCATTATAGACATATTTTGTGTAATGCCTTCTTGCTTCTTATGTTTGTCCCAGTGCTATATCTTCCCGGATACAGAAGCCTTAGTTAAATGGTAAACACTGACTGGCACCAAATACAGTGCTGTAGTGCAATAACCATGATTTACCAGACTGAAGCTGCCAAGTGATGATTTGCATATATTATATCACAGAACTAATTAGTAGCCTGAATGGCAGCCTGCTCAGCCTGTCATTAGCAGTTTCATTCTGCCTTGCAATTTCCCAAATTCTTAATGAGTTTCCTAAGACCTTACTATGTAGAACTTTACTAAATCAATCCATCTTCCTTCCTGAAGATAGCCGCTAATTGAGAAAAGCATGCATTGCCTTATGTTAATTAATTTCATTTTACAGGTGAATGGATTAAAAATTGACAAAATTGCTATTATAAAAATGGCAAGCAAAATTCAAATTAAACTGTAAAATTTTTTTAGTAATGATTTTTAGATTGACTTAGGTCATTTTTACTTCAAAAATACAAATAAATTGCTAGATATTTGACCAACAATAACTTTATTTTAAAAAGTCAAGCTTTCCTTGCCACCCTCACTAGTACATCTCTTTGGGAATGAGTTTATTTTTATTACTGGATGATCTAGTTATTCAACAAACTTAGACCCCTTGAAATATCAGAACACCACCCTGGGGAGGTAGAAAGTCCTAGTTGTTGCATGAGCACTGTGTAAATAAAAGTGCCATTTCTACTGGTGGATTTATGAGAAAGTGATTCAATTTTATTGACAAAATTATTGTCACTGTGAAAAGCATACCTTAATTATTGTCTCTTCCGACATGCTATTGAGATTGACGATTTCTCAAACAATAATTTCCTTTGATACACCTTCAAGGTATCTATTAAGCTATTTGTAATCAGGTAAGTATAAAATGGAACACAGAAACTTTTCCTGCCTAAATTGATCTTCAATATGAAGATACAATGTAATTTATAATTTTACTTGCCAACTCTCATCAATTTTTGCTAGAATCATATCGTATAATAAAACACATCCAGAGTGTTTCATTTTCTCTTTCACTTGTCTTTAGGTCTGATGGAGAAGCTCCCTTTTGGGCCTTTGGCCAAGTGGCTTTGGCTTTGGTCTTTGTGTTGTGTTCACATCTGCTCCACTTGTCTCCACGCTCCCTTTGGAACAGCAGCTAGTTGTGTACCTTCATGGGGGTTCACAGAAGTGCAATAGAATAGAAAGAAATGTGAGTAGCTTCTTGAGGTCTTGGCTCAGAACTATGAGATTGTAACTGCTTTACCAATTCCATTGATCAAACAAATCTTAATAATGAACCTAAAATAAATATAATCTGCCCAATTTCTTATCCTATAATATGCTAGGAAAGAGTACATAAAGAATAATGTGATCTGCCACAGAAAATCTACATACAGAAAACTGAGCTTATTACCCTTTTTTGTACTTGCAAATGACTATGGACTGTGAAAAATATAACCAAAAATATTGCACAACTTCACACATTTTATAAAATCTAGGGACATATCTTTGATGGAAAAAAAGAGAAATAATAAGCATTGCTACAGAATCTCAGGCTCCCATGAGACAAAGAGAATCATGATTTAGAATCAAGAATAAGTAAATTATTCAAAAAATTCCCTTTTATCCAAAGAAACATAAAATAATAAATACATTCCACAGCAGATAGCATGACTCCTTAGCAAATTCGACACTGGAAAGAGTAGTCACAAAAATTTGAAGGGGCATGTGCTGTAATCAATCAAAGAAACACTTGTCATAATCAAACTTTTGTTTCTTCATATATCAAAATATGCATATTCAAAGTAATATAAGTATTACTTATATTACTTAGATTCAAATCCTGGAAAGTATTTGAATATTATGTGAGACATCTGTAAAACTATAACATTTTATTATAAAACAATAAAATAGCAAGTAAGATAACTACTTACTTAAGATGCAAGTAATATTACACAGAATGAATACTGTGATTAGTGAGATCTTGTATCTACTTTGGAGAAGGATTGAAATGTGTTTTTCATTTGATTGCTTGTTTCCTTATTGTTGTTGTTAAATGTAGGCATATTAGATGAAGATACAATGCTATTATATTTTGTAAATTTAAATATGGGATAATTTTATAAATACTGACTAAAGGGTAGACCAGGGCATATAATAATTATTGGGTCAGTCAATCGCAGTTCAACTTCTTTTCCTCTTGCAGTTTAACTCACCTTTTGTGTTGTGCATGTGGCCTGGTTTTCACAAGCAGGTGCATCATAAGGAGATTCAGAACAACAAAGTGAAGCTGAGAGAGTGTTTAGTTTTCCAGGAGTGGTGGTAAGAGAGATGTGTGCTTTCCGATTTCATGGGTGTCTACAGGCAAATATAATTTTCCACATGTATGGAAGGTAGTGGAAGTATTGTGGTCCTTAAGTCAGCTAGTTTGTTATCTCTGAATTGTAACCAAGACTCTTTCATTCTGAGTCAGTAATTAGAATTCCTGGTTCTACAGTCTCACAATTACAGAAGAGGCAGCATTTCCCTCTGGGAACTAATTCTCCATGTTTTTCTGATAATCATTCCTAGAATCTAAACCTACAGTAAGCTACTCTTTAATTCACTATATTTTTCACAAACAAATTATCTTTGTATACATGTCATTTTTACATAGATATATTTTTTCTCAAAGTTTAGGATCATTTTATAAACTAGGAGGGTCAATCTATGTATGCTTAAAATATATATAGTAACTGGCCATTGCTGTGATAGAAAGCACAAATATTTTGTTCATTTTGACATTTATTTCTCTCTTTTGACTTCTTAGGTAGTTTGTCTTGAAGATTTGCTTTATTTGGTTTTGTTTTAAGTCTTGGATTTTTTTTTACATCTATCTATCTATCTATCTATCTATCTATCTATCTATCTATTATTGCACTTTGGGTTCTGGGGTACATGTGCAG